>NW_026973800.1:120000-160279 GCF_035594125.1 Scylla paramamosain | reverse complement strand
ACGAGTGACTGCAATTTGCTGATTATAGGAGTACACACACACACACACACACACACACACACTCTCTCTCTCTCTCTCTCTCTCTCTCTCTCTCTCTCTCTCTGTCCCTGATAATCGTATCACCGCCACCACCACCACTTCCACTCCGTCCGATAAATGGCACCTTTTTACCACCACCACCAACACCAATTAGCCCGCTCCCGACTACGACCACCACCACCTACCACCTCCACCACCACACACCATCGCAATCCTCAACCACACCCAACAACCACAACATCGTTGCGTCCGCTGCCACCCACCACTGTCACACAACCACCACCATCCCCAACAACCACAAGCCACCTTTAACATAAGCCAGTCACGTTCACCACCACTACCAACACCCTCTACAACCATTCCAACCATACCAAACACCACCACAACCACCACCTCTCAACCCAGATCACGTCCGCTCATAGCCACCTCCACCTCCCCCTTCCACCCATCATCTACTCTCCACATCTCTCTTCCACACTATCCACTCCCTCCCTATCCACCACCAGGCCATACTCACATCCACCTCTCCCTCCACACCGCTGTCCACCACAGCATGGCCACCAGGGACAGACGCAACACTGCTTCACCGCCGTAACACAACCGGGGACTCGTCACGTCAGCGGGCGCAGGGCCGAATGGCTGAGGAGACGGCGAGGAGAGAGTATCACGTGACTTGAATACTTGGCGCTGATTGGTGAAGGCTGTGCTGAAAAGGTAATTGTCACTAAGAACTGGAGCCACTCTCGCAATACTACTTGTAATGATACAAAATAATAGAATCACGGTTATTATTACCAGTAGAAGACACTACCAATACACTGTGAGGCAAGAAGTAACGACAAATGAAGGATACGTGAGCTTTACGAAGAATACGAAAGAAAACGGAAAAATAGAACGCTCTAATTGGCAGACGTGAAGCAGACCACCACCACAGCTCTCGTATTTATTGAGGCTTATATAGACTTGAAATAGCGACTTGAGACTAATGAAATAACGTAATACATGTAGTGCGGGTGTTTTCATCAATGACAGACAGACTAATGCTACGAGATAAAAAAAAAAGATACATTGCAGTCACTGGGGGAATGTAGAAAGGCAGTCTTAGGTATCATGAATGCACTTATTTTTCATGAAGCAAGGTTATGTGTCTGTATTCTGAAAGGCTTTGCTCTCTCACCAGACTATTTTCAAAGGCCACAGAAATAATTACCCGGGTTTTCAAGACTGGTTCTCCCGTTGATGCTGTAGAGACCTTACCAGTCTGTAACTAGAACCATAGAAACACTCTTAAAACTCGTGTAATTTCATTTACAGCCTATTGAAAGTAGTCGGGGTGCGGGCAGAAATGTTTCACGATACGGTGTATCGTGAAACATTTCTTTTGGCACTTTTGTTAGAAATACAGGCAGGGAATCTGCTTCATTAATTAGGGAGCCGTCTTTACACACACACACACACACACACACTGTGTGTTACGTGTTCACTGTCAATCTATTCACTTCTACTAACAGTTTCCGAGCTCCAAGCAATCAGCAGCTATTACTAAAAAGAATAAAGTAAATAAAGAACTGTAGGGGAGGAGTCACTGTACACAAATTAGCGCCTATAAAGTAGCAGATGATAAAAAGAAAAATGATCCGACAGTGAAAGGATTAAGCATTTAGGAGGCGCAGGTGCGAGGCGTTTACTATATATAACACCTCGACTTTCCCATGACTCGGTGACAAAGAGGAGCAGTCAGGCGGGTGGGCTGAAGGCGGCCACAGCCACAGCTGACCACCTCGCCGCACCCTCCGCCTCATTCCAGGTTAGACGAGTGTTGTCTGTCGCACTGTGTATCTTTTCGTGGTGACGTCACGGGCGGCGGCGCAACAAGGGGATGATTCCCCGGCAGGTATTGGCCGTTATCGTGTTTTCACGGAGCTGCAACAAAATATTTATATATATATATATATATATATATATATATATATATATATATATATATATATATATATATATATATATATATATATATATATATATATATATATATATATATATATATATATATATATATAATAAGGACGTGGAGTAATTATATAATGCAAGGGAATGATCTCTAACAATTTCCAGAGGATGGTTGATAAGAATGCACCTGTGCTTCTGAAAGTATTGGTTTTCATATTAATATAGAACATTATTAGTATTTTTTTCATTGAGTTTGTACTTTACTATAACATTGATTTCTTTTACCATTGTTAATATATTTTGTAATTATTGTGTGTGTCAACTGTTTCTTATAAGATGTATATGCCTCCGGATGAAAAAAGTTAATATTATCGTCACTACTTTTGTTTTTCATCATCTTACTCTTATTATTATTATTATTATTATTATTATTATTATTATTATTATTATTATTATTATTATTATCATTATTATTATTATTATTATTATTATTATTATTATTATTTTTATTAATATGTTTACGAGACTGTTCGTTTACAGCAGGGCCTAAGAGTGTGTGATAAGGCCTGGTATATAGTCAGATAAATTAAATATAGCCAGACTATTATTATTATTATTTTCATTGCTACTACTACTACTACTACTACTACTGGTACTACTACTACTACTTCCAGCATTGTTTGTCGTAGCGTGTACTTCCTTCCTCATCATTAGAGACACCTACAGAACAACAGGAAGACAGCCAAGGAAGACCCGAGTGTTGAGCCAAACGCGATCAAGCGAAGGGGAAAGAAGAGCAAGACGTGTGTGTTTATTAATGCCACTTGTCAATATTCGCTGCTTCATGGTCTGCTGCCACTCTTCCCTCTCATCTCATCTCATACGGGACTCTCCAAGGATATTACCACTTTCCTGCTCCAAGATGATAATTTGACACTTGTGCTCAGTGTTAATCCGTAATCTCTCTCTCTCTCTCTCTCTCTCTCTCTCTCTCTCTCTCTCTCTCTCTCTCTCTCTCTCTCTCTCTCTCTCTCTCTCTCTCACTGCGATACACTTAAAGAGGGAGTTGGTTGTGTTTAGCCATAAAGCATATCAATGTACTTTATCCTTTGATTTTTTTTTTTTTATAGTATATCGGTATAAATATAATACAGGTCTTCAGATAGTGTGCTTCATCTTTATTTTTTTAATGTGTATTTTCTTCGGTGCGTTTACTTTTTATTTATTTTTCAGTCTAAGATTGTGAATGATTGAGCACTATCGAACAAAGGCGTCTGTGTTGAGTCTTGTTATGGTACAGTGCTAAACCCTTCCCAGTCTTTCCCATTGTTTCTCCTCGATTCTCCTTCATTCATCTTCTCTCCCTTCCTCTTGTTCTCCTGTAGGGCTCCTTGTGATTAGCTATCGACCGGTGACGCACACTACAAAATTTGCAACCTTTTTTTTCTGTCCTTGGCCATCATTGTCTGCCCCCATCACCGCCACCACCACAACCACCACCACCACCACAACCACCACCACCAACACCTACTCTCTCAAAGTAAATGCCAATTCATCAGTTTGCTAGACCTGTTTGCATTACTGCATCCGCTACCCAACCCATCCCCCCAAAAAAAAAAAACAACACCGCCTCTGAAGCCTTAGTACATTACATTATCATTATCACTATCATCATCATCAGCAGCAGCAGCAGCAGCAGCAGCAGCAGCAATAACAGCAACGGCAACATGTGCAGATACAATACAATACGTAGGCAACTAGTGTTGATTAAAAAAAAAAAAAATCCTACGCCTATATTCTCCCCACCGTCACTCTCCACGTCTTTCTCCGTCAACACAGAACACTGTCCGTACACTTGTATATCTGAAAGCCCTTTGGATTCATATTTGCATTTTTTTTTCTTTTTTTACATTATAATGGTGCGTCCTGAGGCGTGGTGGCGTGAAGGGCGGCGGCGGCACTAGGTAATTTCACGGCAGGTATTGGCTGTTATCCAGTTTGCACTGAGCGTCCCTGGCTGGTGGTTTGTTTTCGATGTAACTGTTTGCCTTTGCTAGTGTTTCAGCCTGAAGTGAACCAGTGATGTGATGAAAACCTTCCACTCTTTAACTAACGCTGCTTTCATTCTTCTATACTTTCTTTATACGTGTCTTTATTTTATCAACTTTCAGAACTCTCTCCATGGAGTGAAGATATAGATAGATAGATAGATAGATTTATTGACTACACAATCATATTACAGCAAACAAAACTAAAACAAAAACTAAAATACAAAAAAATATCCACAGCAGTAGTCCATTAATAATTGTAGTCCACAATATTCTAAATCATTAAATAAATATTCTTGCAATGCAGCAAAAGAACTCCCAAAATACAAAATAAAAAAATTTTTTCTCTACCCAAAAATAGACATTACCAGATATCATACAAATTATTCGCATTCATTTAAATTTCCTTATTTATATACTTTAAGTACATCGAAAATTACATTACACATCCCGCTAGTTGTACATTTTGTAAATACATCTTCCATTGTTTCGTATCTATAGTTATTCCTTAGATGTTGGGTGAGAGTACAGTTCTCCAGTACGTGTCTCTCCGTCTGTATCTCACCACAACTGCACAGCCGCTCCTCCAGCGGTAAGCGGCCACGTCCTCGCCTATTCCATCGCCCTGTTTCTATAGCTAGAGTGTGGCCAGATAATCGAAACCTTGTAAAATCCAGTCTATGAAACTCATTTAAGATTTGCCTCTTAGTGTAAATCTCGTGTGTGGATAATGTGGGATTTATGTCTTTATACACTATACATCTTGATGTACCTGAATCTCTGATGCAACACTTCGCTTTCTCCAATAACACAGACATGTCAGGTACTTCCCCTCTTATCATTTCTTTCACGCACTTGCCCATATTCGTATTCTCGTTTATTACTTTTCTCATTGCAAAAGATAGTGGATCATCATTCATACTGGACCTCTCATCCCACATTTTCTTTAAAAACTTATGTTGTCTATATTTCACAAGGTCAGGAAGCGATGGATAACCCGACTCGACATAACACACCACGTTAGGAGTAGTTTTTCTCACCCCTAACAGTTGTTTCAGTGCCCAGTTATAAAGGTTAACTACAGGTTTAACGTCAGCATCAATCCAGGACTCACAACCATACACTAGTGACGACAGGAGGGCAGCGTCAAACACACGTCGCTTTACTATAAAGGGGATATCATTATTCTTCTTTAAAAACGATATAAACTTTAACACATGACATAATTTGTTCTTTGCATGTACCTTGACGGCAGAAGACACAGAACCGTCACACGTAAATGGTGAACCCAAATACATATAACTATCACAGTGTTCCACTTTCATACTCGTACCACCTACACTAAACGGCTCCTTGTCTCCTAGCCCACCATTGATGACAAAAAATTTCGTCTTTGCACTGTTTATCCTCATACCATACTCTTTACAATATTCCTGTAATATCCTTAGCTTAATGTACATATTCTCCCTACTCGTTGATAATAATACTGTATCATCCATGAACATTAAAATTTTTAACCATTCTATAAAAACTTCTGGTCTACACTTTCCTTTAACAGATCTGATTAACATATTGACAAACATTACAAACAAAAAGCAAGAGGTAGGGGATCCTTGTCTGACTCCCTGTGAGGCGCTCAATACTGCGGCACCGATAACACTTTCCGTGGTGCGATACATGGCCACCATAGCGGCCAGCATCACGGCCCCGCACCCCAAACCCTTCATCACAGTAAACAGAGTTTTCCTTGGAACGATGTCATACGCTTTCGAGAAATCTATAAATACCACAAACAACTTAATCTTCTTTAACCTGGCTGTGTTGGTAAGCAGCCTGAGCGTT
The DNA here is from genome assembly GCF_035594125.1 of Scylla paramamosain. Classification (NCBI taxonomy): domain Eukaryota; kingdom Metazoa; phylum Arthropoda; class Malacostraca; order Decapoda; family Portunidae; genus Scylla; species Scylla paramamosain. Next base: position 154,400 of record NW_026973800.1, on the reverse strand, counting down.
ACTATATGCTCTATACATCCACGCTTCTTCTGCGCCCCTGCTTGTTCCCTGTCTGGTTTGAACCACTGATTCAGGCGTTCACAAAGTACCATCTCATACAGTTTAGCTATAGAGTTAATGACGCTTATTCCACGATAGTTATCAGTGTTAGTCTTGTCACCTTTCTTAAATATTACAAATACTTTTGCTCTAATCCATGCATAAGGGAACATAGCAGATGAAAAAATACAACTAAATAATGTGGCAATAGTAACAAGCCACTGGGGTGACATAAGTGAAAAAACTCCAGGAGGGATACCATCAGGCCCACATGCCTTGTTAACCTTCATCCTTTTTATTTGATTTTGTACTTCTAGGGGAGAGATGGGTTCGTCAAGCACAGGAATATTAATATCTGTAGACAGATCTGATAAATAATTTTGAGTTTCTCGTGCAGGATTCAGTACTTTCTCAAAATGGTCCCTAAATTCTGCATCACTTGGTAGATTACTATCACTATGCGTAGATGTACTATAGTTACCCTTCCAATCAATTGCCTTCCATACCCTCGCATCGTCATCATCCTCCATCAGCCTCTCCCATCTCCCTAACTCCATTCTACTGACAGGCGACACTTCCTCATTCAGTACAACACTACTCTTGGCATATGTATACAAAGTGTCCGAAAGGTTGTTAACATAAGAATTCACATCATCATCTTGTATACATGGCATTTGTTGTGCTATATGTCTCACAAAATTCTCCTTATCAATCTCACAGAATCTTACAGGTTTTCTTACCAACCTTGATCTTCCTGCTGTTCCTAACAGAGCTGCGTGTCCACCAAGTGTGGACGCCCGTACACTAAGGTTATCTAGGTCTACCCCTGTGACATTCACTGTGGCAGTTATTGGGGCGTGGTCAGATGGAAGGTCGATACGTTGCATCACTGAAAAATCATTAATAGAGTCTAACAACTGTGGTGATACAATACATACATCTAACTCGGAAATCCATACATCACGCTTGCGGTACGTTTTGTCACTCACGAAATTATTCTTACATGTTTTCAGGTTGTTTAACACCAAAAGCTTGTTATTCATACAAATAGAAGACAACACTTCTGCATTGTCATTAGCAACATTGACATCATCATTTATATGTGGGTATGAATATGGGTGACTCTCTTGCTCTTGTACATATGGTAAAATTTCCCTCACTCTTTTGCCAAATCTTGCGTTCATATCTCCCATCATGATGTAACCATTACACATGTACTTGGCCTTGATTTTTCCTTGAATAGCAGCAAAAGACTCATGACTATAATATTGGGAATCACTTGGTGGTACATAGATGAAACCAAACAAAACACCATACATGTTTCGAAACTGTAACCACACCTGATCATTAACACTGGTATCAACCTCGTAAACAAACGGGGCGATACAGTTTCTCACCAGCACCACTGTGCCTCCCCTGTTACTCGATTGTGTGGCCTTACTTCTAAAGGTTACATAACCGGGGAAATGCACATGCTCATTAGTTTTTACTTCATTTAGACCAATCACATCATAGTTGGCCAGCATTTGTCTAACACTCATTTTCTCCATCTTAGTACGCACACTGTTTATATTCCAAGACATTATCTTTATCTGACTCACTTGCTGTGGATTATCTAAAAAAACAAAGGATTCCAACTATCAATTATCTCACCATCCTTGTACACTTTACGTTCTCTTGGATCAAGGCGGATAACGCACCCAACATTTTCTGGCTTCTCCTTCTCCTCTCTCTCAACGTCTCGCAACCTCTTCCACTCCCTCCTGACGCTAGGGTGAACATCCTTCTTAATATAGATGGATTTGACATTATCTCCTGCATTCTTCAGACGATTGCTGTTCTCCAAGACGCGACTCCTTACATCCTTATCCGTCAGGGTCAGCAGTATAGGGCGAGACCTGCGGCTTTCTCCGTTGTTGGCTTCACGTCCCAACCTCCGGTGCGTTCCTCGGACGTCCTCGACACCAATTTTGTTCCATAGAACTTCTAACTTGTCTTCGTCGTTTGTAGCGCCTTCTAGTGACTCATTCTGCTCTTTTACGCCAAGGATGACTATGTTGTTCTCTCTTTCCTTCTTGTCCACAGCTTCCAAAAACTGTTGCTGTGCGGCTATAATTCGTCCTTGCTTCTCAATTCTGGCCTCCATTTCAGTGAGTCTCTTGTTCACAACACTGTCAGGAGATGACAGCATAGCTTTCAGCTCATTTATTTCTTGCATTAATGAAGCAAACTGTCCGGTGATGGTATGGAGTTGTTCTTCTTCGTTGTATGACAAAATGCTGTCTATCAAGTCATCCTTATTTATTTGTTTAAGCTGATGTCTTTGTAATTTCCGTAATTCTGCTACTTGCCGGGCCATGGTGGCGTTCAGCAGTTCGCCGCGTTTCTATGGCAACGGCGTCCTGACGTCACAACCCTTGTGCGCATGCGCAAACAAAGGGAAGGGATTTGAGGGAGGGTTTTGCCAGGCTGCTTGGATTCTTAACTTATTTTTAGACTAAGTCCCACTACTCCCTCAAAATTCTACACACCACAACAGGCAGTAGGACTTCACACACTTGCTTTTGTAGTTGCGTGGTCCAAATACTGGCAGAATACTTGAAAACAGCTTGAAAACTCAGGAGCTTGAGCTGCCTTGTTGTTTACAGTACAGGCTGGACACACACACACTGACCAGCCGCCAGTCACCAGCCTCGACAAACTCCTTATCTTTGTTCCATCACGGAAATATCCCATATTTTTTTCCACCTTTAAAGATTTTTCATCTGACTTGCACCACCAAAAAGTTTCCCATTAATCTTTTACCGTCAACAGTTTACCATCACCGAGTTTCTCCGGCTTTCAAAACCCCGGCATTTCTTGGCACTGGTCTTCACACTGTCCACACACTTCAGGCGCTCTTCCCTCCACGCCTGACTATTCTGTCACATGTAAATATAAGGTTCATTGATAAACAAGTTACATTTAAGATCATGATCTCGAATCATGATGAATAACCAGGAAAGGTCGCTTGTTGCTCGCCGATTCCTATTTACCAAGAGATTACGAGATTCGGTAAAATTAATGCAGAACTTTCCAGTCTGCAAGTCTGTAATCCTGCGGGGTTGCAACAGGTGCTCCAGGGGAGGCGGGGGAACAGACTCTCGTTTTTCTTTGCCTGCCGTGCTGGAGCGGGAGGCAAGCGGGCGTCACTCCTCGAGGGATGAAAGGACACGTCTCTATTAACATGTCAAATTCTTGAGTGTAAGCGACGTGAGGAAATGATCGATTTGAGTTAACGTTTACACACACATACACACACACACACACACACATCTGGAACGTAAACCAGGTAAAATCTCTAGGAGGCAGTCACCACACCACGCGTCACCTCAGCGCCAACCATTGCACCGAGGTAAGTGGCCCTGCATCCCCTCACTCCCTTCTGCCTTTAATTTGCTTCTGCCGAAAGTGTTCTTTGCTTTGTGAAACTTTATCGTTCGCACACTCCTTCATATTTGTGTCACAAAAACGTAGAACTGGTGATAAAAATAAAAAAAAATATCGAGAATGAGAAGCATAAATTACAGTCACTAGAAATACTGTGCGCGTCTCCCATGATTTCCATCTCTCTCGAGACGTTGCATTCTTTCAATAATATTTTCAGAAGCTTTCCTTATTTTATGATGATGATGATGATGATGATGATGATAATGATGATGATCATGACGCAGTTTTCATCAGCTTTACTCCCGATCTTCCACAACAGAAAGTTTTATTATACAATGGTTCTTTCATATTTTTCGATATTTTTACTTCCTGGAACACTGTGTTCTCTAGCCACACCTGTACTGATATTTTCCATCCTAGTTTTTCACACTATTGACCCGACCTTCCATTGGTAATCAAGAACACAGTGTCTAATGTTCATCAGTCCTGCATCAGTACACTCCGCACTTCTCTCTTGTCTTGCTCATTTACTTGTATTTTTGGCACCGTAGTTTTGTCCAGTCAACTTTGCCTTTGTCTTATTCTGTTCATCGAGCCTGAGCCGAGACCCTTCATCCTGCAGGCAACATCCATGATCTTCTAAAACCCAGTCATTCTAGTTACCCCGCCAGGAGCTTTTCTGTACTGTGTTTCTCTGACGGAGCCTCATCCTTCTTAGTGCTGCTGTTCCTCCTTTCCTCTGAACTATTATTGATTACACGCGTGAGACCTTCCTGTCTGTACCTAACACATTAAAACTTTGGACGATAACAACATATTACACTACAATATGATCCTCGTGCATTCAAGACAGAAAACTACTACTGCTTTCTCTCCCCACTGAAAATATTGCTTTTACCAACAATAATCAATAATCGTCCATCTTTCAATCCTTAGAAAATAAAGAGTTTTTTTTTTTCATGTCAGTTTTCATTATTCTGGTGGGTTGTGCCCCTCTGGTGGGTTGTGCCCCAAAGCTAGTAAAATAATCCCCAATTATTTTTCAGTCTCTCTCTCTCTCTCTCTCTCTCTCTCTCTCTCTCTCTCTCTCTCTCTCTCTCTCTCTCTCTCTCTCTCTCTCTCTCTCTCTCTCTCTCTCTCTCTCTCTCTCTCTCTCTCTCTCTCTCTCTCTCTCTCTCTCTCTCTCTCTCTCTCTCTCTCTCTCTCTCTCTCTGCAGTGTTAGCATCTGTTAAGAGAGCTATTTTAGTTGAGTGTTTTCGTAATACTTCACCATTAATATATTACAAATTTTCTATCGTGTCCTTCTATCCTTCTGATTTAACACATTGATTTTTTTTTGCTAGGAAAATATTCTTTCTTGTCATTTATCCTTCAACGGCAGCTGACTTGGATGGAATTTCATAATGTGTCGCTAGAATAATACCAAGTGGTGCCGTGCTGACAACCTGCCAAGCCAAATCAAGGCAACTTTGCCCTCGACTCTTGCTTCACTTACATGGCTGAGGCACAATCGCTGCGATTTCTGAAGGTGACGTCACACCTTCCCGATTCTCTCACATCAGGCGCTGGAATTTATTCTGGAGTGTGAAGTTCTCGCCCACCTTTCATCTCATAACCGCCTTAGTGCCTGTGACACTCTCTCAGGGATGTAGAGGCACTACTCAGCCTCTGTGTGTGTTGTGATGCTGCCTCGCACGCAAACACACACACACACACACACACACACACACATACACACGTATGTATCGTGTTTGGATCTCTCGCAACAAATAAATAAATAAAATTCATTCCCCTACTGAAACAATCATCCCTACGAAGAGATAAAACACAGACAAGCTCTTCCTCCAAGCTAAGTCCCTTTTCTTCCTGCCTCTCTCCCTCCCTCCCTGCCCTCGGTCTCAGCAGTGCCCAGGACAACAAGGCGGCAGTCAGCTCGAGCGGCTTATCCCTAAAAATCCCCCAGAGAGACATTGTCCTTAGGCGGGGCTCGGGACATGCCTCTCCTTGCTGTTGTGCCGCCCTGAGCGTGGGATTACAACGCACATCCAGAAATGAAAACAACTCCTTAAGTCTCTCTCTCTCTCTCTCTCTCTCTCTCTCTCTCTCTCTCTCTCTCTCTCTCTCTCTCTCTCTCTCTCAACTTACTGAAAGTGACGCCGCGGTCCCTGAAATTCTGCGCGATGGTTTTGAGGGAGACCTTGAGTGAGTCCTTGTCCCTCGCGAAGCAGGGATGACAGGCGAGGCCCCGTCCAGGCCGTGCAGAACCAGGTGGTGAAGAAGAGCGCGTCGAACACCTCCCTCTGCTGCAGGAACCATGGGGAGGCAGGTGTTAGCGTTGAGTTATGGGCTTACGTGAGGGGTGGTGATGTTTGTTCAGGGGATTGGTGGCACCGTAAAGGGGATGTGGGTGGTGATGGTGGTGGTGGTGGTAGTGGTGGTGGTGGTGAAGGGGGAGGAGGAAGAGAAGGAGAACAATAACAACAAAAACAACAACAAAAACAAGAGCTAGGAGGAGGAGGAGGAGGAGGAGGTCAAGGAGGACGACAGTGACAAGGACAAGAATGAAAATGAAGGGACGAAGAAAACGGAGGCAAGGTGGTGATCTTAGCATACGTAATGTTGTGGGCTAAGTAATGTTTTAGATGACAAGAGGGACACTGAAGGAGCAGACCTGTTGAAAAGCTACGCAATGAAGGCACACAGGAGAGATGTAGGTAATAAAACATACAATAAGTTTCGATCGGTTCATTAAATCTTCGCATTCAAAAGCAGAATCTGGAATCTCAAACAGTTGCTTTATCAAACACACCAGCGCCAGAAACATCGCCTGCTGTGCTCGATGACAAAAAAGTAAATATTGCAACTTTCAGACGTGAAGACGGGAAGGGAACGTCTGTTTTGTTTAGGATGCGATATGTCCTCAGGTTCGTGGACAGAACATATAATAACTGTAGACGGAGAGAGAGAGAGAGAGAGAGAGAGAGAGAGAGAGAGAGAGAGAGAGAGAGAGAGAGAGAGAGAGAGAGAGAGAGAGAGAGAGAGAGCAGGCTATCAAGAAGTTATAGAAAAAAAAACACTGCACTTTGCGAAAAACGGAAAAAAATCTGGAAAACTTAATGTTTAATCTACGTACAGAAAAAAAAAAAAATGTAAAAAAAGAAATTATCAGTGTTACATAATCCCGCATGTTATATCACACTTCCGGCAACTAGTGATGGCAGGGCTCTTGTTACCTTACTTGAGTCACGTGATTATGAAAGCTGTCACTAACTACAGAAGCACTACAAAGGTTTTCATAAGGATCCCGTTCCTTTCAAAAGATTGTATATAAAAGAGTTTACGGTGATTCACCTCCGCTTCCTGTCAACTCTTCTTCCTTCTCCTCCTCCTGCTGCTCCTTGTCTTTTTATTCCTCCTGCTCTTCTTCTTCTTTCTGCTCCTCCTGCTCCTCGTCATCTTCCTCCTCCTCCTCCTCCTCCTCCTCCAACAATCTTAGTACGCTCCTTTTGCTATAATTCTTTAATTTACCTTAAAGTTCCTCTGTTGAGAGAGAGAGAGAGAGAGAGAGAGAGAGAGAGAGAGAGAGAGAGAGAGAGAGAGAGAGAGAGAGAGAGAGAGAGAGAGAGAGAGAGATTAATTTGATTTGATTAATTTACTACGCAAATAGCGTCAGACACCATAAGATAGAGATACTTCATTACAGTTGTCAGCTAAAGCAAGAGGGAGAGAGAGAGAGAGAGAGAGAGAGAGAGAGAGAGAGAGAGAGAGAGAGAGAGAGAGAGAGAGAGAGAGAGAGAGAGAGAGAGAGAGAGAGAGAGAGAGAGAGAGAGAGAGAGAGAGAGAGAGAGAGAGAGAGAGAGAGAGATTAAACCCCCTCTCTCTCTCTCTCTCTCTCTCTCTCTCTCTGGAGCCTCTACTGTGACAGTATTATTTCGTGCTCATCAATATAAAACCCAAGTAACGAGTGTGCAAGCCGTGTGTCGTGTCAAGGCTGCCAACCCTACCGGCGGCACACTCACAAACCCGAACTCGTGACTCATGCATGACAGATAAGTCCCCGGGGCCTGCTTGAGTTGCGGATGAGGCTCTTGGTGCTCGAGGATCCTGGTTCGGGAAGCAGTTTGGAAATGTTTACCTTTTCCAATGAGATATACGACAATTCCCAGCACTAAGAGGAATGCAATCTTGATAAGGATAGACAGGAAAGAAAAATGTGAATGAAAAGATTTAATTTAGCAATTTCCAACAGTAACAATGATTCGATTTAGTAATTCCCAGCAATGATTAGATTTAGTAGTCATGAGATTAGATTTAGTAATTTCAAACAATGATGAGATTTACCAATTCCCAGCAATAAGAACAAGTATATTTTTTTATAAACATAAACAAGAAGCAGAAAAAATGAAATAAGAGATTGGATTTAGCAGTTTCTATTCTATTTATCACTCAGTTCCCAGGAATAAAAACAATGAAATCTTTATAAACATAGACAAGAAAGAGAAAAGGGAAATTAAAAGATTATATGTACTAATTTCTAGGCAGTGCAATGCTTGGAGGTGGCTGTGGAGCAAGAGGGAATGTGTCAGTGTGTTTAGTCAAGAAGGGGGATCATCAACAACAGCAGAGCAAGTTTTAATGAAGCGGCTCATCATCAACACTGCCTACCTGTAAAATGCTTTGATGTCTACATATTGGTATTTGTTGTAATTGTAATTGTTTTTGTATCTATGTTTATAATGATTATAGTTATCTCTCCGTCAATTATTTTTTTCTCTCTTTAATGTTATAATGTATATGCTTCTGTGCGACTCAAACATTATCACTCATTAATATTGCTGTTGTTATAATCATTGACATCATCATTGTCGCTTTTCCTCCTCCTCCTTAACCTTGCTATCACCATCACCACCACTACTACTACCACTACTACTACTATTACTACTACTACTACTACTGTTTCTATTACTACTACTACTACTATCCGATTCAATGCAATACAACCTACCCTTTAACAACCACAACACTACCATCCTCCCAAACCACTTAACTCAACAGCACACTAAGCAACAAAGCAGAATCACACATTCCTCACAAACACCATCCCGGCCAAAGTCTTATTCTTAACACTTTACACAAGCAACATTTCACAATCCCGCGAACACCCAAAAGGACGTTGCCTGGACCTTTCCCGAGCCGCCGAGGTCACGGGGTGTGTGAGACACACACTGCGGGATGCGGGCACCAAGCTCAGGATGGTTATAGGAAGCTGTCAGGCCGCAACTCACCACGATGAAAGCAGCGTGTGTGTGTGTGTGTGTGGCGGCGGCAAGTGTGGGCTGGAGGGATTGGCGGCGGAGCTCGTGATGGGCTATCAAGAAATCAGCAGAAATGAGGTCGCCGCTAATGAAACATCGGTTGACCAGTTATAAAAGGTCATGTCAAGCTGCTGGTCAGTTACGAATGTTCGATAATAAGACAAGGAAGGGCACGCGAGTGAAGGTGATTGCCTGAGGAGCTCTGCTGACTAAGACCTGCTGCCGTGGAGGTGGTGATGGTGGGTGGACTGAGTGTCATTAAATATCCCCGATGATAAATACATATATTAAAAAAAGGCGTACCGGATGGCCTGGGAGCTGAGTACTCTTTATATATATATATATATATATATATATATATATATATATATATATATATATATATATATATATATATATATATATATATATTTATATATATATATATATATATATATATATATATATATATATATATATATATATATATATATATATATATATATATATATATATATATATATATATATATATATATATATATATATATATATATATATACTATATATATATATATATATATTCATTCTCATATTAAATTTATCTGTGCTGTATACCTCTCTCCTAACTCCTCTGACTATAAGAAATTCTTTGACTACTTAACTTCCAAAGTGGAGCACATTCTGACCCTCTTCCCTTTTGCAGAGATCTCCATTCTTGGAGACTTCAATGTTCACCACCAGCTTTGGCTTTCCTCTCCCTTCACTGACCTTCCTGGTGAACTAGCCTACAACTTTGCTATCCTCCATGACCTAGAGCAATTGGTGCAACACCCTACTCGTATTCCTGACCGTCTTGGAGATACGCCCAACATTCTTGACCTTTTCCTGACCTCTAATCCTTCTGCTTATGCTATCACCCCTTTCTTCTCCGTTGGGCTCCTCCGATCACAATCTCATATCTTTATCTTGTCCTATCACTCCAATCCCTCCTCAGGATCCCCCTAGGCGAAGGTGCCTCTGGCGTTTTGCCTCTGCTAGTTGGGGGGACCTGAGGAGGTATTTTGCTGATTCTCCTTGGAATGACTACTGCTTCCGTGTCAGAGACCCGTCTTTGTGTGCTGAGCGCATAACAGAGGTGATAGTGTCTGGCATGGAGGCGTACATTCCTCACTCTTTTTCTCGTCCTAAACCTTCTAAACCTTGGTTGAACACAGCTTGTTCTCGTGCTATGCATGATAGAGAGGTGGCCCACAAAAGGTACTTAAGCCTTCCATCACCAGAATCTCATGCACTTTATATTTCTGCCCGGAACCATGCCAAGTCTGTTCTCCAACTAGACGAAAACTCCTTCATTAACAGAAAATGTTCAAAACCTTTCAAGATCTAACTCCCCTCGTGATTTCTGGCATCTAGCCCAAAATATCTCCAATAACTTTGCTTCTTCTTCTTTCCCTCCTCTACTTCAACCAGATGGCACCACTGCTATCACATCTATTTCTAAAGCTGAAGTCTTTGCTCAAACCTTTGCTAAAAACTCTACCTTGGACGATTCTGGGCTAGTTCCTCCCTCTCCTCCACCCTCTGACTACTTCATGCCTCGTATTAAAATTCTTCGTAATGATGTTTTCCATGCCCTCGCTGGCCTAAACCCTCGGAAGGCTTATGGACCTGATGGGATCCCTTCTATTGTTCTCCGAAATTGTGTCTCCGTGCTTGCACCTTGCCTAGTCAAACTCTTTCAGCTCTGTCTGTCAACATTTACCTTTCCTTCTTGCTGGAAGTTTGCTTACATTCAACCTGTTCCTAAAAAGAGTAACCGCTCTAATCCCTCAAACTACCGTCCTATTGCTTTAATTTCCTGCTTATCTAAAGTTTTTGAATCTATCCTCAACAGGAAGATTCTTAAACATCTATCACTTCACAACCTTCTATCTGATCGCCAGTATGGGTTCCGTCAAGGCCACTCTACTGGTGATCTTCTGGCTTTCCTTACTTAGTCTTGGTCATCCTCTTTTAGAGACTTTTGTGAAACTTTTGCTGTTGCCTTGGACATATCAAAAGCCTTTGATAGAGTCTGGCACAAAGCTTTGATTTCCAAACTACCCTCCTACGGTTTCTATCCTTCTCTCTGTAACTTCATCTCAAGTTTCCTTTCTGACCGTTCTATTGCTGCTGTGGTAGACGGTCACCGTTCTTCTCCTAAATCTATTAACAGTGGTGTTTCTCAGGGTTCTGTCCTGTCACCCACTCTCTTCTTATTATTCATTAATGATCTTCTAAACCAAACTTCTTGTCCTATCCACTCCTATGCTAATGATACCACCCTGCACTTTTCCACGTCTTTTCATAGACGTCCAACCCTTCAGGAGGTAAACATATCACGCAGGGAAGCCACAGAACGCCTGACTTCTGATCTTTCTAAAATTTCTGATTGGGGCAGAGCAAACTTGGTATTGTTCAATGCCTCAAAAACTCAATTCCTTCATCTATCAACTCGACACAACCTTCCAGACAACTATCCCCTCTTCTTCAATGACACTCAACTGTCCCCCTCTTCTACACTGAACATCCTTGGTCTGTCCTTTACTTATAATCTGAACTGGAAACTTCACATCTCATCTCTAGCTAAAACAGCTTCTATGAAGTTAGGCGTTCTGAGACGTCTCCGCCAGTTTTTCTCACCCCCTCAGCTGCTTACTCTGTACAAGAGTCTTATCCGTCCATGCATGGAGTATGCTTCACATGTCTGGGGGGGGTTCCACTCATACTGCTCTTCTAGACAGGGCGGAATCAAAAGCTTTTCGTCTCATCAATTCCTCCCCTCTAACTGACTGTCTTCACTCTCTCTCTCACCGCCGCAATGTTGCATATTTAGCTGTCTTCTACCACTATTTTCATGCCAACTGCTCTTCTGATCCTGCTAACTGCATGCCCCCCCTCCTTCCACGGCCTCGCTGCACAAGACTTTCTTCTTTCTCTCACCCCTATTCTGTCCACCTCTCTAATGCAAGAGTTAACCAGTATTCTCAATCATTCATTCCTTTCTCTGGTAAACTCTGGAACTCCTTGCCTGCTTCTGTATTTCCACCTTCCTATGACTTGAATTCCTTCAAGACTGGTATTTCAGTGGGCATTTTTTTTATTAGATTTTTGTTGCCCTTGGCCAGTATCCTTCCTACATAAAAAAAAAAAATAATAAAAAAAATAAAAATATATATATATATATATATATATATATATATATATATATATATATATATATATATATATATATATATATATATATATATATATATATATATATATATATATATATATATATATATATATATATATATATATATATATATTGTGTAGTATGTGCCCTGCCAATCTTTGCATCGTTAACCGCCACACTTTTTTGTATCAACGTTTTTTTAAGCCTTTCACTACTGGACAAAATTTTCCCCTTTAATACCTGTAGTGTTTGGTTGTTTGTGGTATGGTTCAATTATGTTCGGTCTGTTCGAATTATGTTCGGTTAGTTCGAACCAGAGTTGATGACAGGATTAACAGGCAAATATACGGGATTGGCTTCCTGACGGCTGTACTGGCAGTGCGGCTCTCCTTACCCTCCCTGCCATGCGACCAGACACTATAATGCCTGTACTTTTTAGATACTATTTTTGTGCTAGACCCTCGTTAATATTTCTTCAGGGGAAAAAACACAAAAATAACCTTGTTTTATTTCTTTTCTCTCGTGTGTCTCCATGCAATGAACTTTTACAGTGATAGAAAAGATAGCGAAGGCCAGCCATACCAATAAAAGGGTTAATAAACTGTTAAAATGAGTGTAAGACTGAAGGCGTGTGGGTGAAGTTAATGGGCTTCCTCTTCTCAGTCTGGCTTTACCCTCTCCTTCCTCTCAATCACACCATTACGATCACTAATACTTGGTCTAGATCCTTTTTCCCATCTGCTGTATCTTTGTCCAATAAAATACATGATACACTGTCACATAATGATCATGTGCTCGCTTCCGGGTATTGTCTAGCATAACACATCACATGTTAACACCACAGTCACCACCAGTTAGTGCACCTGCTTGTCCTATCTAGCGTCACTTAGTAAATCACACGTTACCTTCATAATCATCACTTTGTCAAGCTCCTTATTTCCAATTAAGTGTCATCACTGCCCAGTACATGACACGTTATCTCTTACACTCATCCCTTCATTTAACGGCTTTTAAATTCATCTCTCTTCATTTAAGTGCTTCTGAGACCTAAATGCATCACACGTCCCTCCTCTCATTATCAGAATCACCTCGCCTGCCTGTCTCCCCCTCTGGTATCATGGCCCTGGAGAGTTTCACGTCTTCCCTCCATGCCAGCGCCACACGACAGCAGGCGTCAGGTGAGTTACTGTTTGTTCCTCCCTGGCTCACTAATTTAAGGTGTGTCCACACTATCGAGCATGCTCGACGGGCAAACAGTGATACCAGATCCCGTTCCAATACAATAGGAAGGAGGTTGAGTGGCAGGCACGAAGGTGACGTCAGAAGCGAGGAGACTGGGGGCAAACTAGCGGGCAAATGTCTGTGAGTTTGCAGGAAACCCCAGAAACTGTTTCGAGTGGTATGATGCGAAACACTAAATGTGTCCTCGTAATTAAGTAGGAATCTATCTCGCATTCAAAGTGTTCTGTGCATATCAGCATGTCTGGCGGTCCTTCTACAAGTGTACCTGAAGGAGGAAACGTTCAGTGGTCCAGGGAAGATACAGCATGGATAATTGATATGTACCGTCAAAAACCTTGCTTGTGGAACATAAAGAGTGCTGATTATAAGGACAGAAATAAACATGTAACAGCCCTTACAGCAATAACAAGAGAAATAGAAAAGAAGTATGCATCCGTTACCATTGCGGATATAAAAAGAAACTAGATTGTTTGCGAAATCAGTACAGGCGTGAAATGCGAGAGATAGAAAACTCTCGCAAGTCAGGAGCTGGGACGGACGACGTGTACAACCCCAAGTTATGGTGCTTTGATGAGCTTTCTTTTCTCAATGATGGTGGCATAACGAGGACATCTCAGTCAAACATCGATCCTGACAGTAACAAAGCTGTGGAAGAACATAATGATCATGAGGTAAGTTCATAAACGATCTCTTTCTCTTTCTCTCTCTCTTTCTCTCTCTCTATCTCCTCTCTCTCTCTCTCTCTCTCTCTCTCTCTCTCTCTCTCTCTCTCTTCTCTCTCTCTCTCTCTCTCTCTCCAACAGGCATTTCACCTGAGACATGCAGGATGTGGTGATTAATTGATAAAGATGGTGATGAAAGGAAAGGGAAATGAAACATTGTAGACACTGTTATAATTTCATTATGAGAAATAATAATAATTTGCTGTTTACACATAAAGAAAGCCAAGTCTTTTGTTTCACATGTGCACATATGTACATGAATACAAAGTTCAATAAGTATTACATTCAGAGACAATACACAAACATGAAAATACACCTAGGTATATAGACATTTATCACAATTAACCCTCTTCACCTATGTACAAGTGTTGCCATGATACTGCCCCTACACCATTAAAGTAATCCATAAACTGTTCATGCACACTCTTACCATCAGCCATGTCATTACAGATAACTCTCTGTGTTCCTGGTAACTCAGGAGTTTGTCGCCATGTTCCAGGAATAATTTGTCCTACTGACAGATCTTCAACATCTAAAGATCCTTCCGGCGTGTAGTGTCTCACATGGTCTCTTATGAGAAAGTTATGCAAAGATTTGCATGCTAAAACAATATATTCAATCTTTGATGGAGGTAGATTAATTGGTGAGTGAAACACACGAAATCTATTGGCCAAAATACCAAATGCATTTTCCACGGTTCGCCATGCCCTAGAGAGCCGGTATGAGAAAATGCGCTCTCTTGTATCCTGACTCCTATGTGAAAAAGGTTTCATAATGTGTCGCTGCAATGGAAATGCATCATCTGCCACAAAAACATATTTAAATGGTAGACTACTACTTCCAAGAATTGAATCTTCTGGCAAACCAGCAGTATTATTTTGTATGAGACTACTGACAGAACACTTGTCCCACACACCACCATCTGATACTCTACCATTTGTGCCTATGTCCGCATATATAAATTCACAATTTGCGTCACATATGGCAAGAAGTACAATGCTGTGGTTGCCTTTGTAGTTGTAAAAATATGAACCACTATCACGTGGAGCTCTTATCGACACATGCTTCCCGTCAATAGCTCCCAAACAGTTTGGGAAATTCCATCTTCTCTGAAATCCATGAGCCACAGTCATCCACTCCTCTGGCGTTGTAGGTGTCTGTCAATTTAAGTAAATATTATAGAGGCATGACGACCGAATTTTCATGAAAGACATACTACTATTCATTTACAAATTTATATTCAACACCCTACCGTTCTCTCTCTTTCGCATCCTCCCTCCCTTCTCCCTCCCTTCCCTTCTCCCTCCCCTTCCTCTCTTATCTCCCTCTAACCCCTCAATGGATATGAAAGATGATTACGAAGAGAAAGAGAGAAGAGGAAGTTTATGTAAAAGTGACACACACACAGAGAGAGAGAGAGAGAGAGAGAGAGAGAGAGAGAGAGAGAGAGAGAGAGAAGCAAAAGCCAAGTATTAGCTTGTATCGCGGTAGAGGAGCAGGTGTTGTGTCATCGGTGCTTCCCTCACGCAAAAAACAACACACAGCGACAGAAATTTTGACTGAAGAAACACAGAGAAAGAGATAACATGTGTGTGTGTGTGTGTGTGTGTGTGTGTGTGATTGAATCTGTGCCACGTGTGTATCTTTTGTGTGTTTCCTTACAAAGACGAGAGCAAGAGGGAGAGAGAGAGAGAGAGAGAGAGAGAGAGAGAGAGAGAGAGAGAGAGAGAGAGAGAGAGAGAGAGAGAGAGAGAGAGAGAGAGAGGATGAAAATGAAGCTGAAGATGATGAGGAATAAGAGACTGCAAAGGGTGGAAGTGGAGGAGGAAAGAAGAGGAGGAGCAGGAGGAGGAGGAGGAGGAAGAGGAGAAGGAGGAGCTCTGCAGGAGATGAGACGGTGAGTTGAGCTGATTGCCTCTTATGTACATGCTAGTATTGTGTGTGTGTGTGTGTGTGTGTGTGTGTGTGTGTGTGTGTGTGTGTGTGTGTGTGTGTGTGTAAAGGTGTGTGACATTTCGTTAGTTCTTGTTAGTTTCGGTAAAAGGATATGTCTTTTTGTCTCTGTCTCCTTGCTTGTCAGTTGGTGTGTGTGTGTGTGTGTGTGTGTGTGTGTGTGTGTGTGTGTGTGTGTGTGTGTGTGTGTGTTGCTCTTCTTGTTTCTCTTGTCTCTTGTCAGAAAGTGAACATAAATATCTGGAAAAGAAGGAAAGTATTTCACTCCTATTACACAAACACTTCCTCTCGGCACATCCTCTCTCTCTCTCTCTCTCTCTCTCTCTCTCTCTCTCTCTCTCTCTCTCTCTCTCTCTCTCTCTCTCTCTCTCTCTCTCTCTCTCTCTCTCTCTCTCTCTCTCTCTCTCTCTCTCTCTCTCTCTCTCTCTCTCTCTCTCTCTCTCTCTCTCTCCCCTTCTTCTTTCTCTTTACTTTATTAATTTATCTCTTTGTTTATCCCTGTTTCTTCTTTTGATTTTCATTGCTTATTTTCTTTCCTTGTCTATCCTTCCCTCTTCCTTCTTTTTCTTTTTTTTTTCTTTTACCCAGATACTTTATCTCCTTTGTTCCATCCTTTCTCCTTTATTCCTTTTCGATTTTCAATATATATATATATATATATATATATATATATATATATATATATATATATATATATATATATATATATATATATATATATATATATATATATATATATATATATTTATTTATTTTCCTTTATCTTTCCTTCTTTCCTTCCTTTTTTTTTACTCTTGGTTTTCGGTTACCACGTTATTTTTACCTCCCTTTTTTTCTGGCTCTCTTTCTCTCTTCTTCCTTTCGATTTTGAAGCTTAATTAATTTTCATTATCTATCCTCCTTTCCTCCTTCTCTCGATTTTAGTTTGTTCTGTTCTTTTATCTCTTCTGTTTGTTCCTTCTCCCTTCTTTATCTTGTTTTATCTTCTTCCTCTATTCTTCTTTCTCCTTCCTTTGTGTAGATTTTCGTTTATTTATTATTTAATCTTCCTTCTCCATCTTTCTTCCTTCTTTTCTCTACGTTTTCCATTTATTCCATTACATTATCTTCCTTTGCCTCTCCTCCCTTCCCTCTTCCCTCTCTAGATTTTCTTTCCTCTTTCACCTTTCTCTTTCCTCCATCTTGGACTGTTACCTCTTCTTCTCTGTCTTTCCCTCTAATTTCTCTCTCTTCCCAGTTCTACATTTCATTCTGTTCATTTTCTGTTAGCACCTGGGACCCTCTTCTCTTCTCTCTCTCTCTCTCTCTCTCTCTCTCTCTCTCTCTCTCTCTCTCTCTCTCTCTCTCTCTCTCTCTCTCTCTCTCTCTCTCTCTCTCTCTCTCTCTCTCTCTCTCTCTTCCTATTTTGTTTCTATTACGTTTCTTCCTCCTCCTGCATCCACCGTCTCACTTCCATCGTCCCTCATTTTTCTTTTCTTTTTTTCTTTTCTTTTTCTTCTTTTTTTCACATTTTTCTTTCCTCCATTCACTGTGTCTATTTCTAGCCCTTCATTCTTGTCTTCTATCCTTCTTTTTGTTTTTCTTCTTTTCCCTCTTTCATATTTGTCTTTTTATAATTCCATATTCCAATTTTACCTTCCTTTCTTTCCTTTTTATTCATCTCTTATATCTTTTTTTTTTTTATCGTATTCTTCCTCCTCACTTTTCCTTTCACTTACTGCTCTTCTTTGTCCCTTCCACCTCTTACAACTTTCTGTCCTTCCTCCTCCTCCTCCTCCTCCTCCCACTTTCTAGAACCCTCCACTTCTCCACTCCCGCCTCCCTTTCAACTCTTCCTCCTCCATTTGTCCCTCCCTTTCTCTTCACTTCCCCGAGTTTTGTCGGGTAGTGGACGTGTTGGTGTTGTTATTGTCGTTTTTGATATGTTAAGTGATCCCTGAGTGACTCTTTTTTTTCTTGTGGTGCGTGGAAGAACACAACACTTCTCATTTTTTCTCTTTTTATTTATTTTTTCCTCCGTTACCAGGGAGTTGCTGGGTTACATTTCCTGACAATATTCTTTGCTCTCATGGTTACTTACTTGTCTTGTCTCTTGTCTGCCGTTTGGTGTTCAGTGTTTTCTCTCATTCAGCGTCTCCTTTAATTTAGTCTGTACAAAGCAAAACACTACTTTTTACAAGTTTTATATGCTTTTTTTTTTTTTATTGACCTCTTCATGTCTCTGATCAAAAAATACAGGGAGCAAAATGAAAACAACAAAATATCCTTCATTCTCGCTTTCATGAAGTTTGAGAAGAAAAGGAACGTAAGTTTTTTTTTCTTGTTTTACGTAGGAGGGACACTGGCCAAGGGCAACAAAAAAAAATAAATAAAAAAATGAAAGCCAACTGAGATGCCATTCCCAGAAAAGTGTCCAAAGCAGTAGTCAAAAACTGAAGGATAAGTGTCTTGAAACCTCCCTCTTGAAGGAATTCGAGTCAGAGGAAGGTGGAAATACAGAAGCAGGCAGGGAGTTCCTGAGTTTACCAGAGAAAGGGATGAATGACTGAAAATACTGGTTAACTCCTGCATTAGAGAGGCGGACAGAATAGGTTGGTCAGTTTAGTTAACTCCTTAGGAGTCTTGATGTTCCTCTGTTATATATAAGACGCAGAAAGATGAAAAAGCATAATTAGGAATATATTTATTAACCTGGAAAGTTGAAATGTCATCTTTGTTCACCTGAAAAGTATCTTGTGATTGGTTCATATTGTTCACCTGAGTGGTTTAGAAATTCTGCCTGTCTCCAGTTTATTAGTTACGATGTTCCTCGTGGTTCAACTTGTTCACCTAGGAAGTTGAAATGCCATCTTTGTTCACCTGAGAAAATAGCTGATAGCTTTTTCACATTGCTCACCTTAGCAATATGGAACTTTTGTTTTTCTCCAGTTCATTAATCTTTTTGTTTCTCGTGTTTATCTGAAAAAAAAAAAATTGATTAGTTAATCATCTAGAAAGTTGAAATACCACCTTTGTTCACGAGAAAAGCGCTCTATTTAAATTGGTCACCTAAGTAATATAGGAGTTGTCTTTCTTCAGTTCACAAGTCACCTTGTCTCTCGTGTCTGAGAACTGAATGAACAACCTGGAAAGTTGAAATGCCACCTTCCTTAACCAGAGGAAAATGCCCCGATCACATTGCACACCTGAGTGGCATGGAACTGCTGCCTTTCTCAACATTATTAGTTCTGCTGATTCGCGAGTTTACCTGCAAAGCTGAAATGGCGTCTTTGCTCACCTGATAACTCACAGGAGCTCTTACTTCCCTCCCTTTAGCAGTCCAGGTGGTTCTCGTCTTCACCTGAGCGGGAAGCGTGTTAATTAAGCATGAGTGAAGCGTTCATCCCCCGCGGCGCTAATAATATACGAGTGCTCCCTCCCCTTGCCTCTGTGCTGAGTCCTTGGGGGAGCGTAATGGCTGGCGCGGCGCCCCTCATGACGCTCCGCCGCCCCCTCAGATCCCTGACGGAAAATGTGATAATCTGGGGGAAAAAAAAAGTCTTGGTTGTAAGAGATTGTGGGAACTTTTACTTTTTTTTTTCCTGTAATTGTTGAATGGATGTTTCCGCAGCGGCCTATTTGTGTATATTGTATGGTTTAATTAATTTATTTGTTTTTAATGCCATAAAAAAGACTGTTATTAATCACAGCAATGCAGGAGGCATTTATTTTTTTCTCCATTCGTTAATCGCCGTATCTGTTATTTCCGTAGTGGATTTCCTTTTTCTTTTCTTCTTTTTTTTTTTTTGTAATGCATGGGAAAGAATCTTAGCTGTAACAGTAGTGCAGCAAACATTTATTTATTTATTTTTTTCCTGTCCTATCTGTTATTTCCGCAATGGGTTTCTGTTTTATTTCTTATTTTATTTATTTATTTTTTCAATGCAGGGTAAATTTCATAGTTGTAACAATAGTGTAGGAAACATTTTTTTTTTCTATTTTTTAATCGCCATACGTCATTCCCGCAGCGAGTTTTCTTATTTTTTTTTCTTTGGTAATCCAGCGAAATGAATCTTAGTAATCTCAGTAATGCAAGAAACAATGAATTCTTCCTCTCTTTAATCGCTCTACCTTTTATTATTTTCCACAGTGACTTTCTCTTGTATAAATTCAAAGTTGGTTCCTCGGTTTAAGTCTTCATTCTCTCTCTCTCTCTCTCTCTCTCTCTCTGCAGGCCTTAGTATAAGCGAGATACCTGGACCGCGGTAGCTCAGTCGGTAGCGTGTCTGACTACATTGTAGGAAGTATCGGGTTCGAATCCTGGTGACAGCTGGATTTTTTTTGAGACGATTGCTCGCTCCTAGGTTTACAAAGCCTTGAAGAGGTGCCGGTCAACTGTGATTGGTAACGTAAAGACGGTGGAAAAAGGAACTGTCCATCCTACTCTGTATGCCGAGGTCCAGGAAGGGTGACGCAACGAGTACCAGTCCTGGGCCAACACTCGGAATACGACACACCTTCACTTTTTTTTATATTTTTTATAGGAAACTTTTTTTTTTTTCTCAACATCAATAGTTCCCACAGTAGCTTTGTGCGAAATATTTTGCCAATTTTGCAGGATTTTTATTTTCTCTCCATCACGCGCTGGTAAAGTAACCTTAAAAACACAAATCTTTCTTTTTTCTTTTTTCTTTCATATTTCTTTTTCTTTCTTTGTTTCTTTTTTATTTTTTCGTATTCGTTTTGTTCTTTTCCTTTCTGTACCTTTCTTGTGTTTTCTTTGCTCTATCTTTCATTATTTTCTTTTTTCCTTTATTTTCCTTCTTTTCAGCATTGTCCTCCTGCACTATTACATGTTTTTCCTGTAAGCTTGATTGTTTGGTATTTAATTTCTTCCCCTGTCGCCTGCAAGGTATTAGTGCGTCATCATGAGTCCTGGCAGCAGTGAGCCCCGCCTTCCATCACAGCTAATATCTCCCAAGTTACACCGTCAACATCAAAACTTTCTTATTTTCCCGTCTGGTATTAAAAACCTACAATGGAGAGACTCACAGTAAAGTGTTTGTGTTTTTTTTTTCTGCAGTTTTCTTTATTTTTTTCTTAATTCTTTTTTTCTTTATTTTTGAGTTTTGTCTTTTCAATGTCTATGTAACTGCCTGCTCCCTTGCCTGTCTGTCTATCTGTCTGCCTGTCTGTCTGTCTGTCTGTCTGTCTGTTTGCCTTTTTTTTTTTTTTTTTTGCTAGTCTTGCTTGTGTGTACGTTTGTCTGTCTGTAGAAATGTATGTACGTATGTTTTTTTCACTTTACTTTTTTTTTATTTCATAATTTCTTTCGTTTTCTCTTCCTTTCCTTCTCCTGTTTTTTTTTTGTCGTGGGTTCTTTTTCGTTTTCCTTCTTTCTTTCTTTCTTTTATTTTTTTTTCCTTCTTTCGTTGTTTTATACTTATTTCTTCACCTCCCTCCCTCCCTCTTAAGGATGTACACACACACATACACACACACACACACACAAATAATAGTAATAATAATAATAAATAAATATATAGATAAATAAAAAAAAAAAGGACAACAGACTCACCTCCCCCGCCATCGAATCCCAACCTTTCCTAATGACACCCAGAGCAAGATAAGCACAAGGCAATTGGAATGATGGAGGCAAACGTACGTCTGGATATTAGAACGTAAAGCTTTAGATTAACTTTGACTCATCCTCTCTCTCTCTCTCTCTCTCTCTCTCTCTCTCTCTCTCTCTCTCTCTCTCTCTCTCTCTCTCTCTCTCTCTCTCTCTCTCTCTCAGTGATGTGCGTTAAGTGTCAGATGAAGAATGTATTAATTGTTGGTCCAGTGTAAGGCGTGTTAGAGTGTATTCTCACTCTTACTCTTGTGTTGTGTGTTTTTGATTGATGGAATAAGGACTGGGTTTATTTGAATTGATGTGTGTGTGTGTGTGTGTGTGTGTTTGTGTGTGTTTAGAGGTAATAGGAAGTAATTTTCATCATCATTGCTGTCGTGTTCATTATCATTCTTTTTTAAATGTTTGTTGACAGTTTTTGGCATAATCCAAATCCATCATCTTCAATCCCCATCAGTATTGGCAACTACTTGGTGCTGTTCCATCCTCACTTCTCGGTCTTTGCAAACCCTTGACATAAAGCAACTGTTTCATTCATATATTGATTTTTCTTCGATCAATGTTCATGAAATTCCCTGCCGTTTTTTCACCACGTTTCTCGAATACTTTCACACAGGGAGAAAGTGAAGTTTGTCACACTGTTTGACTCATTCTTGAGGTGCAGGATTAATAGATAAATCAGAAAAAGTAATTAACATTGTTCATGATATAGAAAATCAATGTCTTTCATCCCCTTCAAAGTCACGTGGAAATGAAAGCATCTGTTATTCGAAATATGATAGGAACCTGAAATGTAAATCAACTTTGACTTAGAATATATAAAAAAAAGAAAAAAAAAGAATGATATAGAAAAAATATCTTCCTATCTTGCAACTCACGAATGAAAATTAATGAAAATACCCATTATTACATGAAAATACCCATTATTACTCTTATGGAAATGGTATAGGATATGAGTTTTCCCTTTTTCCTTCCGTTTCTTTTTTTTTTTCCCTCTCTCACAGCATTTCCAAGGTGCCAGAATAAAAATACCTTACTTGGCTTAGCACAAAAATAGCCTCTAAAAAGTTATAGGTATTAAAGAAGAAAATTTGTCTAACAGTGAAAGGGTTAAAATGCTTTTTTCTTTTTTTTTATGTCTGCAATCTGTCATGTTTCTGTATCTTATTTTATTTACTTTATTTATTTATTTTTCTTCTTTTCTCTTGCTCTGTCTTGAGGTGCGATTTTGCCTGTGTCCTGATCTTCTCTTGTACATTTTGTCATTGGATGCGCGGCGGAGACTTTCACAATTCGAATGACGTCAATTGACTTTTTATTGTTATTATTATTATTGTGTCATGAATGTTGTTATATTTTACTTTGTGTTGGTAATTTTTTTAAGTTTTTTTTTTATTTCTTGTTATCATTATTTTTCCTTTATTTGTCGTCGTTTGTGTCTGTATTTCCTTTAATTTTCTATCATAAGAACATAAGAACATAAGAAATAAGGGAAGCTGCAAGAAGCGACGAGGCTTACACGTGGCAATCCTTATATGAAATATACCTACCTATTTCCATCTATTATCCCCATCCATAAACTTGTCTAATCTTCTCTTAAAGCTCTCTAGTGTCCTACCACTAACAACATGATTACTGAGTCCGTTCCACTCATCTACCACTCTATTTGAGAACCAATTTTTTCCTATCCTTCCTGAACCTAAATTTTTCAAGCTTGAACTCGTTATTTCTTGTTCTACCCTGGTTGCTGATCCTAAGAATTTTGCCTACATCCCCCTTGTTATAACCCTTATACCACTTAAACACTTCTATCAGGTCCCCTCTTCACCTACGTCTCTCTAAAGAATGTAAATTTAACAGCTTCAACCTCGTCGTGATTTTTTTCCTTCCCTTTATTTATTTTCCCTTCCAATGTTGTTTCCATTTGTATACATATCTATTTTGTTTTTGCTTTAATTTCTTCCATCCAGATATTAATTTTTATCATTTTTTCCCTCTTTTTTTTATTGTTGTTGTCATTGATATACACACTTCTTTCCTGTATTTTCCACAATTTATTTATTTTTTTTCTCAAGTTCATATTTTCTCCTGCAGTTTATTTATTTATGTATTTATTTATTTATTTATTTATTTTAGGGGAGGGTTCATGTTAATATTTTCAGTTGCAATTTTTCAGTTCCCTGTTCGCCTCGATGGGACTTTTCCTGCCTTGAAACAGAGGAAGAGAGAGAATAAGAGGCTAGTTTTGTCCTCTTTAGGCTACATTATAAAAGGAACTGCAGTACAAACGCATAGCTAAATAAATATGTTGTAAAAACTGTGCAGCATTGTAGGGACTTTTCCTGACTTGAAACAAAGGAAGAGAGAATAAGAGGCTAATTTTGTCCTCTTTAGGCTCCATGATACAAGGGATGCAGTACAAACGCAAGTCTAAACAGTAGAGAGTCAAAACCATCCAGCACTCAGTGGCCCCATCGCGCTGGTCAGTAGAGGACCCGAGGCCATCAGATGCAGCAGAACCTTTCTGGGTCGTAAGGTGATAGTCCGGGGGACGTAAATAGGTGAGCATCCGGTGTGTGTCAGAATAATCCAATACTTGCTTAAAGGTCAGGAAAATTGAGCACACCAGACACGCTCCACATTACACAAGCTCTCGTCTTCACCTCCATTCATTTCAGCCAGACGACGCGAGGAGGAAAGTGCGGGAGACTGGAATGAAGCGACTGGAGAGTTATGAAGGATGAGTATGAAGATTCTTTGTCTTTTTATTGATTGATTTATTTATTCATTCATTTATCTGTTTGTTTATTTATTTATTTTATTTATTTACTTATTTGTCTGGTGTGGGTTTGTGTCTCTAAGGTGTAGGGTCTGCTTGTCTTCTTTCTGAAATTTACACTATAATCTTTGAAGCAATACTCACATAAATGGGCACTGAATATTTAGTAAAGCTCCCCAAAGATTTACACTATCGTTGTTCAAGCAATGCCCACCAGAGTGGGGACAACGTTTAGTGAAGCTTCCCAAGTGTAGGTAGTTTAATGTTTACTTAGTAAAACCACCGCGGGTTACTGAAAGAAAATGGTTCTCTCATAAGAGCCCAATGATGATTAATTTGGTCTCTTTCTTTCTTTTTTTTTATTTTATTATTTACTTATTTTTTGTTAATGGTAATGCATGACGTGAGCTGCAGCATCACCATTATGGACACACTCTTCAAGACACCCATTATTGTCCTCTCTGTGTGAAATGCGTAGGGAAAGTACTTATAGAACACCAAATCCGAACTGTGGCCCCGGTATTTTGTGTTACTGGCCAGTGTTCAGTTATATGATGCTGCAAAGGGTTTTCGGGTCCTCCAGGCTCAATTCCCTAACCTTGCTCTGTACTCTCGCTCTTCCTTCTTACAAGCAGAAAGTGAGTCCATTGCAATATGAAAAGGATATAAAAAAGGTGCCAGATTATGAAGAAATGCAGTTGTAGTGTAGAATGTTACTAATATTGTACCGAAATGCATTATTCATACATATTTTGAAGCTTTTAAAGCATTCTGCACATCTTACCGTGTTGTTTTATATTTGACAGTGCCGCCGAAGTCCCGAGCGGCTTCGAGACAAGGAAGAGAAGCTCCGCGACTCACTTGAGCCAGTCAGTCAGTGGTCAGTGGCGTCAGCTTTGTTGTGGTGTACGCGTGAGTCTTGTGTTTTCTTGAACGCTTTTTTGGGCTTTAGGTGAACCAAAACTCTCCCAAAGCCTGTCCACAGTGGTCAGCAGGTATGTTAACCTGGTAATGAGTGTATTTGGACATACACTGCTAGTGAAACTGGTGTGTCATGCCTCGCTTGGCTGGTAGGAAGCAAACGGTTGAAGAATCAGTTGGCAGACCATTAATAACTAACATTTTCTTAATTTTGCATATTTACTAGTTTTTGTATTTCATATGACTATCTAGGATGTAAGTGTTTCCAGTGCCATGAATCTAAAGGAATGGTGCTCGAAATGGGAGCTTGTAAGGCTGAGGGACACGAAAATAGGCTTGAGTGTTGGCGAGAGTGGGCGGTGCGCCTACTGTTTAGGCGTCTCTGCCCCTCACCAGTCACCACGCATCCCGCCGCTGTCACAACATTCCTTGGTATATTACACTTGTTTCTGGAATGTTTACCGTAATGTCTGCAATCAGGAATCATCGTAAACATTAACCATTGTTGTATTTCTGACCACCAGCACATCCTCTGCCGTTCCACCTTCTACCACTCCGATGTTATCTTCCACTCCCTTGTCGCTGGTTGTTCGTCCATCACTTTCATAACCATCATCCACTGCCTTTCCCTCGTCACCACATCCTTCACCTCCACCACATCAACTCACTCCACTTCATCAACTCATTCACACGAGGAATCATGTGTGGAGCCAAGAGTGAGAGAACTGAGGTGAATCAACACTCTTTAGTAGAATTACTGTTCATCTCATTAAATTGAGAGTGACTTGTTGCCATGGGTTCATCTTTACCCCCACCAGCCCCACCCCAACCCAGCCTCCCCCCAGCCTTACCTCCCCTAGTCTCACCTCCCCAGCCCCATCTTTCCAGCTTCCTGTTCCTAGTTTCGCCTCCCCAGCCTCACCTTCCCAGCCTTCCCTAGCCTCACCTCCTCAGTCTAACCTCCACAACCCTGTCTTTCTAGCCTCGCCTCCTCTCTCCTGCTTACCTTGCCACCCGACCCCCAGTTTCTCCACTCCCCAGCTTTAGTAGTAACGACCCCCGCAGGCCACGTAATTGCACGAGTCATTACCTTGTCTGTGTGTGTGTGTGTGTGTGTGTGTGTGTGTCCACGAGGAGGTAAGGAAGCAGCAGCAGAATTGGCCTTTAGGTATTTACATTGACTAATTTGGATAACGTGAATATGAAGCATCTCAGTTATGCTAGAGGTGGGATTAGGTTAGCGGGTGTTAGCTGGTTGTCTGTCTGTCAGTCTGTCTACCTGTTCATTAGTCTTTGTGCCGATACATCAATGTATTTTTTTTTCTATTTACCTCAGTTTTGTTCTGTATCTATCTGTGTTTTTCTTTCTCTGCATATATCTATGTATCTCTCTATCTATCTATATGCATCTGCTGGTCTAATTTCATCAATCTATTTATATGTCTGTTATCTACCTATATAACTTCTCATTGCTCTCTCTCTCTCTCTCTCTCTCTCTCTCTCTCTCTCTCTCTCTGGTAGGCTCTGTGGTACGTCGTTCGTGTTGCAGTCTGAAGGTTACGCGTTCGATCATGGAAACCTTTTTCGTCACCTTCACGTGGATGTTGCGGCGTCATAACTCACTTAGAATCATTGATGCAGTGAGGCGCTGGTCACTGCACCGCGGGGGCGCTTCGATCATGAATACTATCGTGCGGGAAAATTGGTAACTTCCAGTAAAGTGTCCACCTAGTGTTAAGAAAGTGAGAGGAAGAAATGTTTGCCAACGCCCTTCATAAGGAGACCAAACGAACTGGAATAGACCAGAGAACCTCATGAGAATAAAACCTTTTGCTTCACATTTGGATTAAATTGTTGGACTTGCCTATAGACTCCCACACTCTGGCGTCTTGAGAGTTTTTTTTTCTTTCACGAGGTTTCACTGCATAAATACAAAAATAAATTCAACCTCTTCCCTCTCACTCACAGTCTTCAAGGAACATTGTAGTGTTTGTTGTCCTCGTCACGAGCTCTTAAATGATAATATTAATAAAAAAAGAACAATAATATATATATATATATATATATATATATATATATATATATATATATATATATATATATATATATATATATATATATATATATATATATATATATATATATATATATATATATATATATATATATATATGTGTTAAGTATGACTTCTGGAGGTCCCGGGATGGTGTCATGCCGTGACTTCCCGAGTGACGTGAAAACCCTCCTTGAGACTTAGTTACTGAGGAAGTCTGCCTCCTAGTGGCGCCCGCTGGAAACGTAGGAACAAGCCTAAAGGATTGGGCCGACGGCTAAAGTGCTTCCCCGCGAGATGAATGTGAGGCGGGGAGTTGGACAAAATATTCCATCCTCCCTTCTCAATGAACGTTCATAGAGTAATGGGGTTCCGCCAGGCTTCGGAGCCTAGAACAGCTTCACTGATCCGGAGTCCTTCTGCTCCTTGGAGTTCTCTATCTCGTTGGGGTGGGGGCCGTCAGGGTGATTTGCCGAGTCGGTGGGTCAAACCCACTTACCCTCGACAGCGGTAGTCACTCTGGCGTTTCCGGGATGACGGCCCGCTGGTGGGGGGGTAGCGCTCTTCCTGCCTTCAAATACCAGCGGGTTCATGGCTTTGATAATGGGGTACACGGTGCGGATGCGGTACCAGTCCCCCCCGGGTCCGAGGGGCGGGCATAGAGCCTCTGTGTCCGTCCTTCGGATCAAGGGCGTCCTAGCAGAGCTCGCAGTCTGTGAATTGGTGTTTCGTGCTGCGGCGGGTCTAGTAAAGCAGATAGCCAACCGCCTGGCTGAGGGTGGCGTCCTCAGAACCGGAATCCTGTCGGGGGCGACTTCGGCAGGTAGGTTTCGCATCACCTGTGCCGTTGAAGACGGTAGGTGTGAGTAGTGCTGGCTTTAGCCCGCTACCCTGTCGTCCCCTCCAAAGGGGTTGTCCTGGCCGCCTGCTATCGGCTGCTTGGTCACCAAGCGCGGGTAAACGGCGGTCGAACAAAGCATGACTCAATCAAGATTTTTGTTGCCCTTGGCCAGTGTCCTCCCTACATAAAAAAAAAAAAAAAAAATATATATATATATATATATATATATATATATATATATATATATATATATATATATATATATATATATATATATATATATATATATATATATATATATATATATATATATATATATATATATTACAATCAAAACCCGGAATCAGTCAAAACTAGTTTTAACTAGGTATTTTCAATGTGTTGGTGAACAACTAGTATTACCTAGGCAAAACTAGTTATACCTTAATGTGTTTGATATAACTAGAAATATTAAAGTTTAACTAGTTAAATCTAGTTTTATCTGATCGTGTAAGGTAAAACTAGATTCAACAACGGTACTGAATGTCAAAAGTAGGTGAGGGATATGACCACTCGTTTGAGTACCATTGCTCATTTGAGTACCATTTTTGGGGAACTCAAACATAATTTGTTTGTGTTTGTAGCTCATTTTAGTACCTTTTTAGGTGGCTGAAACGTTTATTGGTCTATTAACATATGTGGGAATATATTTCCCACACTAAGTGTAGTAACAAATGTTTAATCGGACATGCAATGATAAACATGCTTTTATTCCTATCAAAATTATGTAGCGGTACCTTTGATAACATATAGGAAAAAAAATCTCTGCCAAATTGTCACAATTTATTTTTAACGAAATGTATTAAAATTCATTAAAACAATTATCAATTTATAATTCCAACTTAATTAAAATAAAACACAATAATAATGAAACGCATCTCATACTCTTCAATAAAACAAACTGTGTCAGACCCAAGACAAAGCGCTAGTAATTGAAGTTACAAAGATATTCATTATTTGTTTTTACATGACATACTATTGTGACACTTTGAATTACAAAGGACTTTATTTTTTTTTACATTTGCTAATGTTGGTTGCACAATGTTTTGTACAATGACATCTAAAGAATCCTTGGCCTGTTCCCACACTTGAACTAGTTGCTGCACTTCTTAAAGATATTTTTTTGTCGGTAGGTATATCTTTCACATCTAGGAATAACTGTTTACACACATCAAATTCAGACCGACTATACAATTTCTTAAGAATGCCGTCTCTAGTACCTAACTTATACAATTCATCCTCACTTCTGTTTAAAACAACTGCAATGATATTCCGCAAATCTCCTTTTCCCTTGTCAACATCTGGAATTGGTACAGTGACATTTTGTCCCACACTTGCTGGAGGGTGAGACGCATCAGATACTGTCTTCATTCTTTTTGCCTGCTTTTTCAAACTAGTACTAGCTACTTGCCTATCATGTGATGTTTGTGCTTCAGAATTACAGTTTAAACATATAACATTAGATCCAAAGCCATCCTTGCCGCTCTCAACGTTTATTCCACAAGATTCGTGAATATGTGAGCCACACTTCGAGCAGTAGTGACCTTCACTTATTTCCATTTCACACACACAACACGAAAACACTTCACTTCTATTACTAGATCGTGAATTTATGTCATCTTGATTTGTCATCTGCAAAGCAACATTAGATTCCCCAACAGTGTCCTTGTTTACATGTGCAATTATCTTCTCCAAATCCTCCTCATTATTTACAACTTTAATCAATTCTCGTGGAATGCATGTTGTTGCAAGGCCAACCCTTGGTTCTACACCAAACATTGCTTTGTATGGGCTTCGATTTATACCAGAATGATGGGCTCTGTTCTTCATAAATTGTACAAAGCGTAATCCTTCGTACCACCTTGCTGTATCATTGTCTTTCATCCATCCACTTAACATATTTTCAATATCTTGATTTGCCCGTTCCACAGACCCTTGACTTTGACTATGTCTTGGTTTTCCATGCACAATTTTCAACTCTGGCCACAAAGAAGCTAAGGACGTTATAACACTATTTACAAATTCTCTTCCGTTATCACTCTGTAAAATACAGGGTTAAAAAAATATCAACAAGGTGATAAGCAACTTCTTCAGCACGTTTACATTGCAATGCACGTAGTATCACAAATTTAGTTAAATGATCTTGATAAACCATTATGAATTTATATTTTCCATCTGCTTGTGTCTGCATATCAATTAAGTCCACTTGACACCGACTATTTAGCTCTGAGTGTAAGATTGGTTTGGAAACAAGTCCTCTTTTATTTTTCTTACTTTGGCACACTTCACACATGGTCAAGAAGAGTTTTATCATATCGGCTGTCACATTTGCATATTTCCTTTTAATTTCACATTTCAGTCTATCTCGACCACCATGACCGATTGCTACATGAGATGTCTTAATGACTTCAAAAATCTCGGGAGCAGGAACGTAATAACGAACTTGGTCATTTTTGCTACTTGCAATCAATTTTTGAACACCACCAATTTCAATGACATCAAACCGCTTCAGTCTTCTGTACTGTAGAGACGTTTTCTTCTTAGCAGTTTTAGCCTCCTTTACCTCCTGCAACAGTGAACCGTATTTTTCTGCAGTAAGTATGTTGTAGTGTGGTTCTTGTTGCACGTCCCACTTCAGTATGGTCTGTAAAAACATAGTCTCCCATTCAGTGTCAGCTGCCTGGTTAGGAGGGCGGTCAAGAGGGTGTTCAGGATGGTCAGGTGAGCTCCAAGCTGCCATCTTGTTGTATTGGTGGCTCACGAACAACTGAAAGGTGAAGTAAATCAGTGAACCAGCTAAATGAGAATGAATCCTCCCCCCCTTCCCCCACCCTACAAACTATGACTCAGTAACATCTAACAAAGAAATAACAATTAAGGTAAACGGCAATGCAATAATCTGATATCAGAGGACAACACACGTACTAACCTGTGTCAATGCAGGAGGACAGCGGACTGAAACATACAAAAACTGACAAGCCAGCGTCCTCACTTCCGGTGTTTGTCAGGCGAGTCTCACCCTTATGGTCCCCACATGGTTCACTCCACTCCCTAATGCTACTTATACATAGAAATGTTTTCCCCGGCACTACACCAGTTTCACTTTTAGTCTAACCTAGTTTTCCCAAACTTAACAATTGTTAAAACTAGTTTTGACTGAAGTGTGTAGGTAAAACTAGGTGTAAAATACATTTCGTGTTTTACCGAGCCTTTATGTTAAGAAACTAGTTTTGTCTAGGTAATACTAGTTTTTACAAACAATAAATTATACTACTAGTTCTGACTAGTTGAAACTAGTTTTGGCTGATTTCGGGCTCTGACTGTAATATATATATATATATATATATATATATATATATATATATATATATATATATATATATATATATATATATATATATATATATATATATATATATATATATATATATATATATATATATATAAACCAGTAAAGATTTCACTCCAACTTGCAGTCCTCGTTTTCTAAGGTCTCCACGGCAGGTCTTAAAGGCAGGTTGCAGGAAACTGAGGGCAGAGTCTTTTTTTTCTATAGCCTTTGTTCTACTATTAATATTCATTCTGCTTCGTGGGTCAGGAAGTGTTAAATTGATATATTCTCGTGTCTTAATTCTACACAATTCTAAAAACATTTTTTCTGTAAAGTGATGAAAAACGAGTCAATTCTGTACCTTCAGTTTTTGTTTCATTAATACGAATCCCTGTGCTAAGTAAATATAGTAATGTTTAACAGATATTTTTGGAGGGGCTTTTTATATTGTTCAGCACATAATCTTAGCCACGTTCCTTCACAGTGAGGAGGGATGAATAGTCTGTATCCCTAGCCTTTGTTGTACTGATACCATTCCTTCTGCCGTAACTTCAGTAGTTTCCACGAAATATTTTTTCTCACTTTGAAAGTTCTTTACGACATAAATCTCAAACATGTTCTTGAGAAGTGAGAAAACAGGATTACTTCTCTCTGTCCTTTGTTTTACTCCTACGATTCCTTCTGTTTCCTTGGTTCGATAATCTCAAACTGACATTTTCTCGTTTTCGTAATTCCTCAGGGGAGAAATTTCAAGCACGTCCTTCAGAGCGGGGAGGCCTGTGTCTTGTTTACCTTTAAACTTTGCTCTGGTGATGTGATTTGTTCTGCGATGTAACGTTAATAGTCTTCAGTACACATCTTCTACTTTGCTTTAATAATACCATTCCATCTGGTATGTGTGTCTTAAGCTGATATATATATATATATATATATATATATATATATATATATATATATATATATATATATATATATATATATATATATATATATATATATATATATATATATATATATATATATATATATATATATATATATATATATATATATATATATATATATATATATATATATATATATATATATATATATATATATGATATTTATTTATTTCTTTTTTTTTTCTTTCTTTCTTTCGAGGGAATTTGTAGCATGGTACAGAAAAGTGAAGGAGAGGAGTACTCTTTACCTGAAGCTTTTGTTTTGGTAATACGATTCCTTGTTTTTTTCTTTCGAGGGAATTTGAAGCATGGTACAGAAAAGTGAAGGAGAGGAGTACTCTTTACCTGAAGCTTTTGTTTTGGTAATACGATTCCTTGTGGTGTGTGACTTAAGTATTGTTTTTGTAAGGTCTTTAAGACAGAATTTCACCACGTGCCTGGAGTGTGAGGCGGGAAGAGTCAGTTCTTTATCGTTGGCCTTTTGTTCTTTTTATTTCATCTCGACAGAATCTCGGCCACTTCCCTGAAAAGTGAGGACCAACGAATACATGACTTAATTGTGGGTTTCTTATACTAATGTGATTCCTTTTGTTGTGTAAGTTAGTGAGTTTAAGTGATGTATTCTCGTTTTCTTAATTCTTCTTGACTATTTTCAACCACGTTCCAGAAAACTAAGGAAGGGTTAGAATTCCTTATCTCTGCCTTGTAATGTGGCAATGCAAATCCTTCTCTGATGTAGATTTTACGTTTTTTTTTTCTTTGATTATCGGAATTGTTGTGGGCAGATTGCAAACCATGTTCATTAGGAAAAGTTTTATCAGTATTTAAGGAAATATTTCATTTTTCTCTCGCCAAACTTTGGAGGACACTAATCTGAGCCACGTTCAAGGTGAAGGCTTCGTTTCATGGAATAGAAAAGGGTGTGTTTTGTTAATGTATAGCGGCAGATTCATCCCAGAGCGTGTCTTTACAAGCTAGGGAGTCTTAGGCAAACATTTTCTTTTCTTCTTCAATTCCTCTGGATAGAAATCTGAGCCACATTCCTGGCAAAGTGAGAAGAAGTTTGTGTTTTCTTTATTTATTGCGTTAGTTTTATTTCCAGGGCTCATTTTTGGTACGTAAGTATATGTTTTATTTTTATTTATTACTTTTTTGATGAGGGAGGTGGACGTGACCAGAGTTTGAACTGAGCAGATTGAAAAGGCTAGCGTTAACTGACTGAACCATGAGGCACTTGTTTTGTGCGTGTAAGCAAGCTACTCTTAAGTGCATATTTTATTTTATACATTTACCACGACGGAAATTTCTCAAGTATGGCAAAAAGAGGCTCCTTTCCTTCCAACAGATTTATTAGAGTCGTGTTTGTCACTTCCAGCGTTACATTTTAGGTTAGATGGTCGTAGCAATAAACTCCACATGCAAGCCTTAAAGAATAACATTTCCTTCCACAAGTCACTGTAATTAAGTTCCTCATCTGTAACATCCATTCCATCCCAGCGATTTCTTGTGGTGTGTAGGCCAGGCAGAACAACACTGGGTCTAGAAGCTGCTCATGTTTGTCTGTCTGTCCACGCGTCGCCTGGAACTCGTGTACTGAAAGCCTACATGGAAATCTGCAGCTGGAAGGGAATTATATCTTGTAACGAGTGAGGAGAGCGGCAGGCAGACCTTGGCAACCCTTCGCGGGGTCTTGGTATATGTAAACCTGCGTGTAAGGTCTCTTCGAGCTGCCGGGCTGGGAGGTGGTGCAGTTTTGAGTACTGGCAGGTGTATTGCATCGGCAGCGGTGTGCGTCCCTTCCATGTCGTGCAATTCAGGTACTGCCCGAGCTTTTTGAGTGACGCGACTTCTGAGTCTTTGTGAAACGTGTTGGTGTGAAGTGTGGGTTTGCGAGGCACCACTGGCAGGCCACGAAGGACAGGGTGGCCCGAGTACTTCAGCCTTTTTACTGTTTATTTTATCGATGGTCAGTGAAATTCGGT
>NW_026973800.1:20000-115000 GCF_035594125.1 Scylla paramamosain | reverse complement strand
TCCTCTGACTATAAGAAATTCTTTGACTACTTAACTTCCAAAGTGGAGCACATTCTGACCCTCTTCCCTTTTGCAGAGATCTCCATTCTTGGAGACTTCAATGTTCACCACCAGCTTTGGCTTTCCTCTCCCTTCACTGACCATCCTGGTGAACTAGCCTACAACTTTGCTATCCTCCATGACCTAGAGCAATTGGTGCAACACCCTACTCGTATTCCTGACCGTCTTGGAGATACGCCCAACATTCTGGACCTTTTCCTGACCCCTGATCCTTCTGCTTATGCTGTCACTCTTTCTTCTCCGTTGGGCTCCTCCGATCACAATCTCATATCTTTATCTTGTCCTATCACTCCAATCCCTCCTCAGGATCCCCCTAAGCGAAGGTGCCTCTGACGTTTTGCCTCTGCTAGTTGGGGGGACCTGAGGAGGTATTTTGCTGATTTTTCTTGGAATGACTACTGCTTCCGTGTCAGAGACCCGTCTTTGTGTGCTGAGCGCATAACAGAGGTGATAGTGTCTGGCATGGAGGCGTATATTCCTCACTCTTTTTCTCGTTCTAAACCTTCTAAACCTTGGTTTAACACAGCTTGTTCTCGTGCTATACATGATAGAGAGGTGGCCCACAAAAGGTACTTAAGCCTTCCATCACCAGAATCTCATGCACTTTATATTTCTGCCCGGAACCATGCCAAGTCTGTTCTCCAACTAGCCAAAAACTCCTTCATTAACAGAAAATGTCAAAACCTTTCAAGATCTAACTCCCCTCGTGATTTCTGGCATCTAGCCAAAAATATCTCCAATAACTTTGCTTCTTCTTCTTTCCCTCCTCTACTTCAACCAGATGGCACCACTGCTATCACATCTATTTCTAAAGCTGAACCCTTTGCTCAAACCTTTGCTAAAAACTCTACATTGGACGATTCTGGGCTTGTTCCTCCCTCTCCTCCACCCTCTGACTACTTCATGCCACGTATTAAAATTCTTCGTAATGATGTTTTCCATGCCCTCGCTGGTCTAAACCCTCGGAAGGCTTATGGACCTGATGGGGTCCCTCCTATTGTTCTCCGAAACTGTGCCTCCGTGCTTGCTCCTTGCCTAGTCAAACTCTTTTAGCTCTGTCTGTCAACATCTACCTTTCCTTCTTGCTGGAAGTTTGCCTACATTCAACCTGTTCCTAAAAAGGGTGACCGCTCTAATTCCTCAAACTACCGTCCTATTTCTTTAATTTCCTGCTTATCTAAAGTTTTTGAATCTATCCTCAACAGGAAGATTCTTAAACATCTCTCACTTCACAACCTTCTATCTGATCGCCAGTATGGGTTCCGTCAAGGCCGCTCTACTGGTGATCTTCTGGCTTTCCTTACTGAGTCTTGGTCATCCTCTTTTAGAGACTTTGGTAAAACTTTTGCTGTTGCCTTGGGCATATCAAAAGCCTTTGATAGAGTCTGGCACAAAGCTTTGATTTCCAAACTACCCTCCTACGGCTTCTATCCTTCTCTCTGTAACTTCATCTCAAGTTTCCTTTCTGACCGTTCTATTGCTGCTGTGGTAGACGGTCACTGTTCTTCTCCTAAATCTATTAACAGTGGTGTTCCTCAGGGTTCTGTCCTGTCACCCACTCTCTTCTTATTATTCATTAATGATCTTCTAAACCAAACTTCTTGCCCTATCCACTCCTATGCTGATGATACCACCCTGCACTTTTCCACGTCTTTTCATAGACGTCCAGCCCTTCAGGAGGTAAACATATCACGCAGGGAAGCCACAGAACGCCTGACTTCTGATCTTTCTAAAATTTCTGATTGGGGCAGAGCAAACTTGGTATTGTTCAATGCCTCAAAAACTCAATTCCTCCATCTATCAACTCGACACAATCTTCCAGACAACTATCCCCTCTTCTTCAATGACACTCAACTGTCCCCCTCTTCTACACTGAACATCCTCGGTCTGTCCTTTACTTATAATCTGAACTGGAAACTTCACATCTCATCTCTAGCTAAAACAGCTTCTATGAAGTTAGGTGTTCTGAGACGTCTCCACCAGTTTTTCTCACCCCCCCAGCTGCTAACTCTGTACAAGGGCCTTATCCGTCCATGTATGGAGTATGCTTCATATGTCTGGGGGAGTTCCACTCATACTGCTCTTCTAGACAGGGTGGAATCAAAAGCTTTTCGTCTCATCAACTCCTCTCCTCTAACTGACTGTCTTCAGCCCCTTTCTCACCGCCGCAATGTTGCATATCTAGCTGTCTTCTACCGCTATTTTCATGCCAACTGCTCTTCTGATCTTGCTAACTGCATGCCTCCCCTCCTTCCGCGGCCTCGCTGCACAAGACTTTCTTCTTTCTCTCACCCCTATTCTGTCCACCTCTCTAACGCAAGAGTTAACCAGTATTCTCAATCATTCATCCCTTTCTCTGGTAAACTCTGGAACTCCCTGCCTTCTTCTGTATTTCCACCTTCCTATGACTTGAATTCCTTCAAGAGGGAGGTTTCAAGACACTTATCCACCAATTTTTGACCACTGCTTTGACCCTTTTATGGGACTGCCATTTCAGTGGGCATTTTTTTTGTTAGATTTTTGTTGCCCTTGGCCAGTATCCTTTCTATATAAAAAAAAATAAATAAATAAATAATAATTTGTTACAGGTGTCTTTCCCCCTTATGATGATACAGGTTGTACTCACGAAGCTGATTAACCTGGCGCAAGTTGTCAAGTAATCTTACCTGTGTGTGAGTCATTCCACGTGTCTCTTTTCTCTCTCTCTCTCTCTCTCTCTCTCTCTCTCTCTCTCTCTCTCTCTCTCTCTCTCTCTCTCTCTCTCTCTCTCTCTCTCTCTCTCTGTCTCTCATCCTATACATTAATGATATAGATAAAGGAATTGTCTCCAGAATCTGTAAGTTTGCCGACGACACGAAGTTAGGATCAGACGTTTCGACTCCGGAGAAAGTAGAACAACTTCAGCTTGATCTCCATAAGCTGGGAGAGTTGTCAGACAAATGGCAGATGCCATTTAATGCAGCCAAGTGCAAGGTCATGCACATTGGGTACCGCAACCCCCAATATGAGTACGTTCTTAAGGGAAAGCCTCTGAAGAGCACTGACTCGGAGAAAGGCTTGGGTGTAGTTATTACCAATGACCTCAAGTTCTCGAAGCAGTGTATAGCTGTAGAGAAGAAGGCTCAGAAACTTTTGTGCTACATAAAGAGACAGTTTGGATATTGTAAAAAAAAAAAAAATAGTATTATCACTGTACAACTCTCTCGTCTGTCCACATTTGGAGTACGTAGTTCAGTTTTGGAGTCCTTCTTACCGTAAAAACATCACAAGACTGGAGAGAGTACAGGCCAGGGCGTAGACTCGATGTCACCTGGACATGTGTTTCTAACTTAGCTTGAGTCTCTTTCAATACTGCCTGTATGGGTCATAAGGCCTTCTGGAGTACTTCTCTTCCTTGTAACTCCTTGTAACTTGTAACTCTCTCTCTCTCTCTCTCTCTCTCTCTCTCTCTCTCTCTCTCTCTCTCTCTCTCTCTCTCTCTCTCTCTCTCTCTCTCTCTCTCTCTCTCTCTCAAGTGCGTGTAAGAAAGAGGACAAAAGAGAGGAAGCGATTGAAGGAAAAAGTAAGAATTACTTCTCTTTCATACCAGAGAGGCTGTGAAGGAAAAGGGAAAGGGGAGGGAAGGAGGGAAGAGGAGAAGAGAAAGGGGAGGGAAGGAGGAAAGGAGGGAGGGATTGAGGGAAGGAAAGTAGGAAGGGAGTAAGACTGACACGCTGGCTTCTTTTTACGCTCCTTTCTGAAAGCCAACGACGTATAATCTCCTCCTCCTCCTCCTCCTCCTCCTCCTCTTTGTTTGCTTCTTCATCTCCCTGATGCTTGTTTTGTTGTTGTTTTTGTTGTATTTCCTTTTCGCTTCCTGCTGCTCCTCCTCCTATGTGAAAACAAAAAGGGTTTTAACATCAACGATTGGTCCACTAATAACAGAAAATGGCACAAAAATAGAAAACGAAACAGACATGGCGAACACCCTGAACGAGTACTTTTCAACAGTCTTCACGACTGAGGATGTTCAGGGCAGTCTGCCGACCCCCTCGACTCAGTCAAGAGGCACCACGCTGCCGGACTTCACCATCACAGAAAGTGAAATCCTCTGAGTCACGAAGAGCATGAACGTAAACAAGACAGCCGGGCCAGACAAGATATCACCAAGGCTTCTTAAAGAAGCAAGAAATGAGCTCGTGAAACGCTTACAATTTTATTCAATAAAACTTTACTAGCGGGTAAAGTTCCCCACGAATGGAAACTAGTAAATGTCACGCCAGTCTTTAAAAATAAATAAATAAATAAATCTCTCCCAGCCAATTACAGGCTGATCAGTCTCACTTCAGTATTGTGAAAGCTGATGGAAACAATAATCAGAGATAGAAATGTTAAATATTTAGAAGAAAACAAAATCATAAAGGATTCGCAACACGATTTCAGAACCAAGCGTTCCTGCTTAATGAACTTACTATTTAACTCGCATGACGAGACAAAAGCTTTTGATATTATCTACCTTGATTTCCAGAAAGCTTTCGACACTGTTCTCCTTAAGAGACTCACCAGTAAAGTAAAAGCTCACGGCATTGCCGGAAACACCCTGAAATGGCTGAGAGACTGGCTCTCTGACAGAAAACAGCGTGTTGTGATAAATGCAAAAGAGTCAGAGTGGCAAAAGGTAAACAGCGGTGTTCCTCAAGGCTCAGTATTAAGACCATTACTCTTTATAATGTACATTAATGATATTGATGAAGGGATAAATTGCAAAATAAGTAAATTTGCAGACGACACCAAGATAACAAGTAGAATAACGTCTGTGTCACAATGGCAGGAACTCCAGTGTGACCTAAATAGACTAACAAGCTGGGCAGAAAATGGCGGATGAGATTCAATATAGAAAAGTGTACAATACATATCTCGCCTGAACAATGTTCAGGCGAGATATGTAATGAA
The DNA here is from genome assembly GCF_035594125.1 of Scylla paramamosain. Taxonomy (NCBI): domain Eukaryota; kingdom Metazoa; phylum Arthropoda; class Malacostraca; order Decapoda; family Portunidae; genus Scylla; species Scylla paramamosain. The sequence goes on along the minus strand of NW_026973800.1, from coordinate 110,008 downwards.
TAACATGCCACTGTCAAGCACCGATAAAGAAACTTCCCAGGTAATATTCATTGAGGAACACATCCTACACCACCCAATCCCTCTCTGTCAATATATAACACCAACATTTTACTGTGACTGCATTACAACTGTGTGGCTCTACTTACTGGTACTGCGACAGGCGGCTTGCCCATCCTGACCCTCTCTGGTCTGACAGCTGTGTCTAGCTTGTCCCTCTCTCTGTTTCTGTCTATTCCCGTCTCCTACACCTTGTAATATACGTGTGATGTTAGAGCGACCTTTTGCCCCAACAAGGCTTCCGTTGCTATAACATTTATTTTCCACTACTTCGATCATTCGCGGCATTTTCCTGTAACTTTCAATAAGGTTCATTTTCGAGTAAATATATTTATTTTCTCATACTTTGGTCATATGGTTCAATTTCATATACTTTCCGCAAGATCCATTTTCAAGTAACTATATTTATCTTCCCCGTACTTCGATCACACAGTTTATTTTTCCTTAACTTTCAATAAGATTCATTCTCGAGTTACTTTGGTAATCGCATCTTCTAATCAGGAACAAGGAGGCGGCGGTTCCTGTGGTGTGCCGGCTGTCCGTGTTGTCCATGTCACCTGTTTCCGGTGACCTCTGCTTCCCTCGTATACTAATTCAGTGATGGCCACCTGAGTACCTCTTCTTGTAATGTTGTGCTAATCTCCGGCTCTGTTAGTGTTGTGATGACTCACCGCATCTTGTTGTTCTCCACGGTGGTCACGTCTCGTCTCTTATCTGTCAGGGTGGTGATAGCTTCTTGATACCTGCTGTCGTTTTTATCATCTTCTTCCCTCATTTATTCTTTCTACTTCTCGTTTCCCTTTTTCATTTCTTCACTTTTGTTTCATTCTTGTTTCTTGTTACATGTTTCATTTCTTGTTGTTTGCTGGGTTACAACAACGTCCCTATTCTTCCTCCACGGCCCCTCACTTTCCTTCACTGCCTCTACTTCCCCTGGCTCTCCTTCCTTCACTGCTCCTCCTTCACCGTCCCTCTTCCCTCACTTGCCTTTCTTCCATCATTATTCCTCCTTCCCTTCACTGCTCTTCCTTCCTTCCCTGCCTTGCCCTGCTCATCCATTCCCCTGTCCCCTTCCTTCACCACCCTCCAGCCTCCCCCATCCTCGCCACTCTCGGATGTTGTTTATCTAGTCTCTCTCTCTCTCTCTCTCTCTCTCTCTCTCTCTCTCTCTCTCTCTATCTCTCTCTCTCTCTCTCTCTCTCTCTCTCTCTCTCTCTCTCTCTCTCTCTCTCTCTCTCTCTTTTCTATTCAAGTCTTGTCTGTTTTTTTTTTTTTTTTGGTTTAACTCTCTCATTACTTATGGCATCGTTTTCCTTCCTCTTTCTTTCTTCCTTCCTTTTTGTATTTATTTGATTTCCTTTCTTCGTTTTCTACCTTTCCGTTATTTCATTTTTTTTTTATCCTTCCTGCCTTCCTTTCTTTCATTTGATTTCTCTCCTTTTCTTATCCGTTTCTTCCTTTCCCTCTCCTTTTGTTCATACCTTCCTTTTTTCTTTTTTTTTCTCCGTTTTACTTTTATTTATTTTTTTATTTCATTTTATTAATTAATTATTTTTTTGGTGGGGAAGGCTTTGCTTTTATTTATTCCTTTCTTTTCTCCTACGTTCCTTCCTTCCCTCCTTTCTGCCTCCCTTCCTCCCTCCCTCTCACTTTTCCTCCCTCTCTCACCGTGCCTGCATCCTTGCATTTTCCAGCCTACATCCACTTTACAAGATTGCTCAGTGTACTTTATCACAGACAGCCTCGGAAGAACCAAAATGCAAGTTAGATATGTTTGTTCTTCATTTGTATTTCTTTGTGAGTGATCTAAACTCCGTGCTCTTATGTATTACTGTTTGTTCATGTGTGAGCGATTTCAACCTCCGGTCCATATCTTTTACTTCTTGTTTTTTCCTTTGTATCCCTCCGAGTGGCCATGTCTATTGGTGTTCGTTCTTACTTGGTGTTCCTGCAGGAGTGAACTATCCCTCGCCTCTCTCTTCCTCAGCTGTGACACAAGGAGCAGCTTTCTCAGCGACGGGGAGCGGTGGACGGCGGATGAATACTTCGGCTCCCGCGCCTTCTTCTGCATCATGTCCGACCCTCTGACCCTGGTGGTGGGCGACGTGCGTCAGAGGAGTTGAAAATGTATGGGACTCGCTGCTGTGCCCTGCGTGTAGCTGTGAGGTGAAGTACAGACGGCTGCATTGTCTCAGCCTCGGAGGTGCCACTTGTTCAAATTACGAATGGTTTAATGTTATTTTTTGCAGGCTGTGGAATATTGCAGTATCTTATAACAAGACAAATGATATAAAAAAGCATGTAATTTACCGATAAGCATTACACAACAACATTATTGCGGTGATAAAATGTACTCCTGTAAAATGCTACGTGGCATCGTCTCTCAGCTGTTTTCAAGGTCGCAAGGGCAGGCTACCCACCCGCCCTCCTCCCTCGCTTTGATGATGCCGCGTAGCATTTTACAGAAGTACTTTTAATCACCGCAATAATGTTGTCCTGTAACGCTTATCGGTAAATTACATGCTTTGTAATCCCATTTGTCTTGTTATAAGATAATGTAATATTAAACCATTCGTAATATGACTAAGTGGCACCTCCGAGGCTGCGACAATACAACCGTGTGTCCGTCATTTCACAGAGCACACCCACGAGTCCCGTACATTTTCAAATCCTCTGACGGGTAAACAAAGCCTTAAAATGCATATGTGCATAGAACATTTTCTACTTAGAATTAAACGTTTTTTCACCTCTTTCAGTATTTGCAGAAACTCGCGTTACACCCTGTATAGGAAATTAGAGACGTCGCAGTGAGCGTTTTGATACCAGATAGGGCCAGAATTTTTAATTCTCGCCGGAAAATAAATATTTTTTGGGGCAAGGTTTTACAAGCTTACAAAGGTGTATCGTTGCACAGTAATGCGTCTGAATTTTAAGTCAATTAATTTCGTGATAACTGACAGCACATGACATTGTTTGAGCCTCTATTCATAATTTCAGATGATATTCTTAAAAGAGCCTATAAGTGTATCAAGGCAGGCAATCTGTAATTTTCTACTGACCTCAATGGAAGTATACTAATATATACTTGCATTTTCATGTACTAAACAACAGGCAAATCCATTTAATGTAAAGAAAATATAATTTTGTATCAGAGACTTTATTTTTGCGGTACGATCACTATCCTCGGGTACTTGGGCAGCGAGCAAACCAAAACACAGGACCACGCTTACTCGACTACCCTGCACAATGGATACATCACCGCCACAATCATGGACTACAGCGGAATTAAGAAAATTCCCGAAAGAACGAGCTATACCCTATTCTGGATATAGTAAAGCAAAGTAAAGGCCTTTGTATCGGCAGAACTGAGAGGCTATTGTTTACACTTTACACTCCTTCCTAACGGCGTGCGGCGCTTTTTTTAACTGAAGAATCATGATCAAGATAAGTACGTCGTACGTCCGCCAGCGGTGCTGTTCTTTTTTTTATTTCACTGATTACTTTCATATACAGGACGTGTCAGTGATATCTGATATTTTTCAACATTCCCAGATAAAATGCACAAGCCGAAATCAACATCCTTTTATTTTTACTGTTCATACTTACTTAAAAAAAAAATCATTACCTATTTTTAGTTTTATCTTATAATTCAATTAACAAAGCCTTATCATACACCAGTAAGTATGAATATTAATATTAAGGGTTATGTTTTTAATTTTAGATACACTTGTGCAGCAATTCATGCTGTACTTTTCCTGCACATCGATTTCAAATTTAGCTAAGACACCCCTTTGCCCCAGGAAATCGCAGACAATTAAAAATGCTGGCGCTGATAGGTATCTACCAGCCTCACTGCCACGTCTCTAATTGCAAGGTGGCGAACAAGTTGTCTCAGTATATCAACCACGGGAACAATAGACACCTGTAACCGCTTCACTCAGGGCGTTCAATCTCTTATGCTTTCGGATCCAATACCTTACATTCTTCAGTTAAAAAACTCATTACCTTACACACACACACACACACACACACACACACACACACACACACACACCTTTCCTCAAACTCATTCATATTTCACCTTTTTTTTCCCCACAATGCATTTTTAATCTTTCCTGTTTATTAATTAAGCTCCTTTGCGCACCTTATGAATTAATTCGAGCGTTTCATTAAGTTACAGGAGAGAAGCAAGTGATACTTCTTAATGGTTCGGTTTCATTTGGAAGGGAAGGAATAGGAGGTAGAAAAGGGTTATTGTGATAGATAAGGTAAAAAGAAAGGGTTTTATATATATATATATATATATATTATATATATATATATATATATATATATATATATATATATATATATATATATATATATATATATATATATATATATATATATATTATTAAAAGCGTTAACTTATCTATGAAAAGAGTGTTTGTGTGTGTGTGTGTAATAATAATGTTTCTTTCTCTCTCTCTCTCAATGAAAGATAAGAGCGAGAGAAAACAGAAAAACAAAACTGTTGTAAGGAGAGAGAGAGAGAGAGAGAGAGAGAGAGAGAGAGAGAGAGAGAGAGAGAGAGAGAGAGAGAGAGAGAGCGTAAACCACCAACACAAAATTAAATTCCTGAGCAGATCTCTTCTCTCTCTCTCTCTCTCTCTCTCTCTCTCTCTCTCTCTCTCTCTCTCTCATAATCCATCCCTGCTATACGTAATCACAATGTAATGCCCTATTGTTTGGTTTATTTTCCTAAGTGTTCCCCTCCTCACCCCATTTTTTCTCTTCCCTCATTTGTTCCTTTTGATTTTATTCGTATTTTTTTCCTTTATTTTTCTCATTTTTCTCTTGATTCGCCATTTTTTTTCTTATTCTTTTCTTATTCTCCCGGTATCCATTATTTTTCATTTTTTTTCTTTTTCCTCTTTCTCCCAATCCTCTCGGTGTGTCTGCTGCTGGCTCGTGATTGGCTGGATTGGGATGGCTTGGTGTATGTGGATTGGTGTGGACGGCTATTATTATTTGCTTGTATTTTGTTTATTTACTTTTTTGTTTTTTTATTGTTTGTGTAAGAGAGAGAGAGAGAGAGAGATTTAGGAAGACCACAAAATTCTCTCTCTCTCTCTCTCACTCAATGTTAAAGCTTCATTATCTTTCTTCACCGTAGTGTTAAAAAATATACGACTATGTTGGTTTGTTTGTTAGCGTTCAGATTAATTTGCTTTATTTAGTCTTCATTTATTTATTTATTTATTTTGTGTTGGTGTATATATATATTTTTTTCAGTGTTAATTGATGAGATTATTTCTTTATAGTGTGTTTTATTTAGTTAGTTTTTGTTGTAAGTTAATTCAAAGTTGAGCATTTTGACTCACCTTTGACTCACCACACTCAAGTTGTGTCCTGTATTTTTGTGTAAGCCTCATATTTTTTGAGTCAAGCATTTAATATATATTCTTCACTTGTACACACACATTGAGCCTCACTACACTCACGCAGGCTGGAAGAAAATTTGGCTTGTCGATTTCGGTTCCATTCCTTGTTGTAGACACTACAAGATTCTAACATTTGTGTGTGTGTGTGTGAAGGAGACAATTGTTGGTGAGGGGCTGTGGAGAGTCACTGTGGGTTTGTAAACATACTGTGGGGGACATACTGTGGAGAGAGAGAGAGAGAGAGAGAGAGAGAGAGAGAGAGAGAGAGAGAGAGAGAGAGAGAGAGAGAGAGAGAGAGAGAGAGAGAGAGAGGTGTTATTCACTGTTCCTCATCGCAGGAGAAGTATTGTTCATAGTTGTTCATTGCAGGTGAGGGAAGACACAGTATGTTGAGGGAAGGTAGCTGCAGGAGTGAACAGCTGCACCAGTGACAGCAGCAACAGAGCCCCACGACTGCTGCTGCTGCTCTCCTCCCAGCACAGCAGCACACAGGACACATATCCATCATCTTTAAATCCCAGACACTCGTGCCTTGGTAATCTCACTGCAGCAAACCCTACATTGCTCAGGTCAATTTCCAGCTAGAGTCATGATATCTGCAGTTATTTTTCAAGATAAAGAAGGTTCAAAATATCCCCCCCAAAAAAGTTATTTTTAGAGTTGAAAATCCACTCGAATTTTCTGCCTGAAGCTCTCGTTTAAAAATAACTCCCTCTTGGATCTTGTGTCCGACTCCAACTGTGTCCTTCAAGTGAACGGGTCTTCAGTTTGTAGTGAGGTTTCCAAGCCGCCCAGACCTGTGAAGGCGAGCAGTCAGTCAGATGATGAGAGTAGACATCAGCAACATAATGAGAGAAACAGTCACAATAATAGAGATAAATGAAGGCACTCAAGTATTGATGATAAAACAAGACAGAATAATGAGAAAAGTAAAATAATGAGAGACAAATAAGGCTAGTCTACAAATAATAGTGAATTTACTGTAGGAAGGGTCTGCTGTACTACTTAATGACCATTCAAGTCTACTTGTTAAAGATATGTTTACATTTTGAACTGTCATTTTCTTGTACTATGATACATTTTTAACTATTTTTTTTACACCTGCCTTATAATTAACATTGAGTAGAGTCTCACTAATACAACTTGAATATTACTCAGCCGGCAGTCTTTGCCATGGTGGAGTGTGACACTCTAAATCAGTACTGACATTTTATCATTTACATTTTATTACTTTGATTACTCAACAAAATACTGCATTGTTTTTCGTAACCTGCTGACTGGTGAAGGGACAGTGTGTGCTCCTGAACACTTGGTTCTTGCCACGTGCCACAGCACTCTGACAGCCTCCAGTGGTCCTGTCTGAGATAATGCACCACACAACATTAGGAATAGGAATAATTATTTCACTAAAACTTTAATTATCTGCAATAAAAACTTGGAATGAGTTTATGCACTTTGTGAATTTAGGAATCTGGAACAATGATTGCAGTTATTTAACTACCTGCACTAAAGAGTTTGTATTAGTTATGGCGGTGTTGACAACAAGTATAAACACTCTGAGAGGCGTGACCTCCGCCGCACTGCTTCATCAGCCTTCAAGTCCCGGCAGTAAAATGGTTCGTGTGAGGAAGACTGTTTCTGGTGCTACAGGTGAAAACTGTTACTACTAGTGTGTACATATCTGTGGAAACCAAAGGATGTTTTCAATCGTACCAAACGTTATAGTCATGGAGATATCTCTCTTCCTGCACACAAAACAACTACCAGCACCTAATTATTACACACATACTCCTACACCAGCCTCGGAGACCCCATCTGGTGAGCGGACCACAATTGTCCCCGGGTCAGACTGCTCTTCTGGTAACGACCCTAAATGTCTTGATACCCCTCTCAGTTTTTCTTCATAAACTTCTGCAACATTCGCGTTCAATCTGTAGAACACTGCCTCTCCTCTGTTAAGCTTCATCATCCTTTCGTCACTGAAACTCAGATGTCTGAGGCAACTGACAGTAGCCCCTTTTCTGTTCCCTCCTACTTTCTCTATCCTCATTTTCGATCCAAAGCTGGATGCTGTGTTCATGTGCGCAATGACTTAACCTGCTTTCCACTCTCTTGAATCTTCCGAGTTTTCCACCACCTGGGTACGACAACAGAGTCACTCTCAAACTAAATTTATCTGTGCTGTATACCTCTCAAATAACTCTTCTGACTATGAAAAATTCTTTGACTACTTAACTTCCAAAGTGGAGCACATTGACTCTCTTCCCTTTTGCAGAGATCTTAATTCTTGGAGACTGACTTCAATGTTCACCACCAACTTTGGCTTTCCTCTCCCTTCACTGACCATCCTGGTGAACTAGCCTTAGACTTTGCTATTCTCCACGACCTAAAGCAATTGGTGCAACACCTTACTCGTATTCCTGACCGTCTTGAAGATAGGCCCAACATTCTTGACCTTTTCCTGACCTCTAATACTTCTGCTTATGCTGTCACCCTTTCTTCTCCGTTGGGCTCCTCCGATCACAGTCTCATATCTGTATCTTGTCCTATCGCTCCAATCCCTCCTCAGGATCCCACAAAAGGAAGGTGCCACTGGCATTTTGCCTGTACTAGTTGGGGGAACATGGAGGTATTTTGCTGATTTTCTTTGGAAAATTACTACTGCTTCCGTGTCAGAGACCCGTCTTTTTGTGCTGAGCGCATAACAGAGGTGATAGTGTCTGGCATGGAGGCGTACATTCCTCACTCTTTTTCTCGACCTAAACCTTCCAAAGTTAAACTTGGTTTAACATAGCTTGTTCTCGTGCTATACATGATAGAGAGGTGGCCCACCAAAGGTGCTTAAGCCTTCTTCCATCACCGGAATCTAATGCACTTTACATTTCTGCCATGCCAAGTCTCTTCTCCAATTAGCCAAAAAAAAACTCCTTCATTAACAGAAAGTGTCAAAACGTTTCAAGATCTAACTCTCCCTCGTGACTTCTGGCACTTACCCAAAAACATCTATAATAACTTTGCTTCTCCTTTCCCTTCTTTATTTCAACCAAATGGCACCACTGCTATCACATCTACCTCTAAAGCTGAACTCTTCGCTCAAACCTTTGCTAAAAACTCTAACCCTGGACGATTCAAGGTTTGTTCTTCCCTCTCCTCCACTAGCGTAGACATGACAAAGGTGACTGTAAGTACACAATGGACATGACACACTCAGGCAGCTGGTACAGCTTTGGCTATAAATGTTATAGCAATACTCTGCCACTTTGTTGACAAGTGACAATACAACCTCTCGTTCCTCAGAATGTTCTTTTCACGTAACAGCTTCAAACCAAATCCTGAACCAACATGAACCACCTCTGCTATCAAGTAGTCAGCACCGTGAAGGGTTGTACAGTTCCTTACCTCACTAAATAATACTTCTTTCTTATCCAATCTGTCTGTCTATGTGTCTGCTGCCATGGCTTGACCTGCTCTTCTTTCATCTGTAGCTTCCATTCTGTCTGCTGTCTCTCTGCATCTTCTTGTCCACCACACCATCGTCTCTTGTGTGTCTGCTGCCACTATCTGTCTAGGAAAAAAAAAAAATTTTTCTTCGAAATCTTGAACAACTACAACATGAACCACCTGTGGTTTAATCATTCTCCAGCATTTCTTCTGTCCACCGTCACTGTCTGAACCAGTCACCTAACACACCATCCTTCCTGCCACGGTCATTCCTCTCTAATGCTCTTCTCTTTCTCCCTCTCTCAGCGTGGTGGCAGCACAGGCCTCTTCACTCCCTGGCACCACGGCAGGTGTCAGTGAGGCAGGCAGGTGTTGGTTCAAGTCCTGGCAGTGTCACTTCGCTGCTGTATTGTTTTGTGCAGCGGATGATGCTACGTTTTTCATCACTTAGTTAGTGTAGAGTTTATTTTTGCTTGACGTTATTTGTGTTGGAAAGACATTGCCATTATATAGTGGTAGATGTTCTAGGAAATAAGGAATTAGCAATACTAATACATGCTTGAACAACACTCACCGGTGTGGAAGGCTTGTCAGGGAGTGGCTGTAGTGGCTTCACTTGAACCACGACCATGTTCTCCTCAACCCTTGGAAAGATAACAATTTATCTGAAATGGAGAGATACAAAGATAGAGAAAAATTTAAGTGAGACACTGCAAAGTGTAGCTGACAGTGTACGCGTCGTCATCAAGAAGAGGGGCTCTGCAAAGAAATAGTAAGACACTCGTGAAGGCTACCATCTTTTCTCAAGGGAAGTGTGTGTCGTGTGTCTTAACATCGTCAGGCGCGCAAACATGTTTTGCATCAAGGGTGTCGTTGTACGATCCGGATATGAATTTTTTTTTTATTTTTTTATTTTCTACATTTTTTCCCATTTTTTATATATGTAATGTTTTGATAAATATATATATATATATATATATATATATATATATATATATATATATATATATATATATATATATATATATATATATATATATATATATATATATATATATATATATATATATATATATATATATATATATATATATATATATATATATATATATATCCCCTAATGTAATGAGGTCTTCTGTTATGAAATTTCACGGTTTCGCCCGCTGCGAGACATGACTTTTTTTTTTTTTTTCTTTCTGGCGTACCCGTTCTTCCTCAGTCTCCTATGAATATCTATGGTTCTTTTGCTGCGTACAACATTAGAGAGTACGTAATTTTAGGTCTAACTATTTTTTTCAAATTTATATACGAAAAATGAGATAAATATTTTTCCGTAAATCTAGGAAATAGTCAATGTGTCTGCATTAGATATCTTTTGCATTAATATCTTATTTATTTCAAACAGTTAAACACTGGTTTTGATCTAAAAGTCGAAATATAACAAAAATTGTTTTCACCCGCCTTCCCCCCTCCCCCCCGGGTAATTAAGGGTGAAATCATGAATTACTTTAGGCCTATGTACAAAACCGATCGTAGTAACTAAATTAATCTATATCTGTTTTTCAACATATTGTGATGTATATATCATGTGAATTTCAAGTCCTTAGCTGCAATAGGTGTATTATAGTCATCCCTTAAACTTTGACATAACTTAAAATGGCGGATTTTGGCGTATAAAAATGATCTCCGTTGTTATTGGTGTTACACACAGATGGGCCATTGCGGCTTATCAAGCTGTGAGAGGCGAACAAAGTCTGCTGTCGTCATTTTTGTTTGTAACTGATTTTGATTTCTGACAAATATTTGAAAGTAAATATTTGACACAGTTTTTTTTTTTACTTTTTCATTGAAAAAAAAACTTATCGTACAAAAAAAAAAAAAGATAGCAGACATCCTTCTTGCAACCTTCCTGATCAAAATATTTTTTAAATGAATTGGTCAATAAATGAGGGAGGAGAGGCGAGTTGAACACAGGCAATTTAATATGGGATTAGCGATCCTTCAACCCCCTCAAGTGGATGAATAAAGGTGATTAGTTACTTTGATGTGTAAAGACTGTAATTTGTAAAGATGAGAATAAATGAGAATAAATTATTTCTATGACCTTGTGTCCAGCCAATGTTTGTAGGTTTAAGGTGAAACCACGAGGTGAGGTGACATTAGTATTGTCAAGTGTCTTTGTAAGGTACTCACACCAAAGTTTTCATTTGCTTCAGTCAATCAAGGTCTGGTGATAAAAACAAGGCACTGCATCCTGTGCACTCTACCCTGTGCACGCCTTCCTTTCACTCTGGAATGCACACCTTTATATATTGTGCTGCATTCACACTCACATATTTCAATACAAATAAATAAAATTAATAACAATCACAACAAAAAAAAAAGTGACCAATAAAAAAATAAAATAAAACAACAAACACAGTTGTGAAGAACTCTTCTCCGTTAACCTCCAAGATAACATCAGAACTGGTCTTCAGGAAAAAAAATAAATAAATAAATAAAGATAAACACTATCACTCTCACGTAGAGCACAGCGTTACACCTCAAAAAATAAAAATAAAAAAAATAGCATCAGACCGAGGAGGGTTCCTATGTACAGCAAGTGACCCCTAAACAAACTAGCTAGCTAACCACAACCAAGGACCCCGGAAGTGCTTATCTGGGTTCTTGTGGCTGGATGGTGTCCGGGTAGCAGTCTGGGGCAGGTGAGGTGGATGGCTGAGTGTAGGCGACCACGTGGCTATGTCGGGTGTCCTCCACGACCTTGTGGAGCAGTATGGGGTCACCTCGCCACTTCCGGGATGACCTGGGATAGTTATCTCGTCACCTACAACCCACTTCTGGTTCTTCATCACCATTGTTAGAGGTAGTTCATGGGTCACCTGCAATAGTAGTAGTAGTAGTAGTAGTAGTAGTAGTAGCAGTAAAAGTAGTAGTAGTACTGGTGGTAGTGGTGGTAGTAGTAGTAGTAGCAGTGGTAGTGATAGTAGTAGTAGTGGTGGTGGTGGTGGTGGTGGTGGTAGTGGTGGTTGTTGTTGTGGTGGTGGTGGTGGTGGTGGTGGTGGTGGCGGTGGTTGTGGTGGTGTTGGTGGTGTTGGTTGTGGTGGTGGTAGTAGTAGTGGTAGTGGTGATGGTGGTAGTAGCAGTGGTAGTGGTAGTAGTGGTGGTGATGGCGGTGGTAGTAGTGGTGACGGTGGTAGTAGTAGTGGTGGTGGTGGTGGTAGTGTCGGTGGTAGTAGTGGAGGCGGTGGTAGTAGTGGTGGTTGTGGCGGTGGTAGTAGTGGTGGTGGTGGTATTCGTGGTGGTGGTGGTGGTGGTAGTAGTAGTAGTAGTAGTGGTGGTGGTGGTGGTGGTGGTGGTGGTGGTGGTGGTGATAGTAGTAGTAGAAGTAGTAGTAGTAGTAGTAGTAGTAGTAGTAGTGGTGGTGATGGTGGTGGTGGTGGTGGTGGTGGTGGTGGTGGTAGTAGATGTGTTAGTAGTAGTAGTAGTAGTAGTAGTAGTAGTAGTAGTTGTTGTTGTAGTAGTAGTAGAAGTAGTAGTAGTAGTACGAGTAGTACTAGTAGTAGTACGATTAGTAGTAGTAGTAGTACGATTAGTAGGAGTAGTAGTAGTAGTAGTAGTAGTAGTAGTAGTAGTAGTAGTAGTAGTAGTAGTAGTAGATTAAACAAAATAGAAAAAAAAGAAACCGACAGACAAACCGAGAGAGAGAGGGGGAGGGAGGGGGGCTATTGTAGCCCCCCCTCCCTCTCTCTCTCTCTCTCTCTCTCTCTCTCTCTCTCTCTCTCTCTCTCTCTCTCTCTCTCTCTGGGAGGTAAGAGAACACCATTTTCTTGTTGGATTGCAAGGTCACTCTAGAAGAGCGGGAAAAAGATGCAGAGGGCGCTGTCAAATCTTTAGTGTGAATGAAGGACGGGCAAGTGCAGCTTGAGAAGGTAGGAGAGTGAAGAGTGTATGTGATCAGTGTGATGGGAAGGTACATGTATGCCTCCCATGTTCTGAAAAGAAAGCACTCTCTCCATCAATAGCGACCTTCACACATTTGCTGCAATCATTTCTTGAGTCACTGTTTTCACTACACAAGGAATGAAGAAGCTGTTTATATGAATGTTGAAGGATAAAGCCTTTTCTTTGTGCAGCTGCAAACAGGACACAGGCTTTCATTTGTTACAGGAAAAGTTCTCCTTTGTGCAAGAAATGATAGTAATGATTTCAATAAGAGTAGGTAAAAATGTTATGTTGTTTTGCAATCACAGATTTGCTTTGTAATAAAACAATATATAGATGACAGTTGTTAGGGATACTACATCTATATGTTGAGCCGTGACTGAGACAAGTTTTATTATTACCATTTAGAGTTCCACCTTTGTATTTTGACCAGTTACAATGTCACTTCACAAAAGATACTCTTTCATTTTTTTACCATTATTATATTTGCCTCATTAAAAATTATGATAATTAATAATCAACATTTGTTTAAAAGATTTGCGTTTCATTTTTGCCCATTATTTAATGGAATTCATTGTTAAAAAAAAAAAAAGGAAGAAAAGTGATAAATGTTGGGCCAGTGGTACACACGGCAACTTTGAATAGTCTGAAATGTAACGGCGGTGGTGCGTTGTGGCGCCTGACGTGTTAAATATTGACTGATTTTACTTAATATAACACCATTTTTTTTATATAACTCTCCCCACCGTAGTCTTTCTAACGTCCAAAACCGTCACCTACCCACTCCCCTCTCACTCTCTCACTCCCTCCCAATATCCCTAGAAGTTACAACCTTCAATTCTCTCCACCCTAATCTTTCTCCAGTTCAAATCCGTCACCTACCTACTCCCCTCTCACTCTCACTCTCACCTTGGCCTCGTACAGGTCGTCCACTTAGGGCGTAATGTTCTTGAGTTGTTCTTCACAGTCCTCTCAAGTTCTCTCAGTGAGTCTTTGAGTTTTGCTTCATATTCTACTTGTAACTTCCTATCAAGCTCACCTATCTCCAGGTGTTTGCGCTTCTTCGTTTCTGTCACCTACTGCTCATAAATTGCAGTGGTAGGAGTAGTAGTAGTAGTGGTAGTAGTGGTAGAGGGTGGGTGCAGCATAATTGCTGGCTCACAAAAACACAAAATTATCTCATCGTTTCATTACACTTTCTTATTCGTTTTTGTTTCAGCGGTGCATTTTTACCGCAGATTTTCTTTTCATCTGTATTTTCTTGCTTTTCTCTCACTTTCCATTTGTTTTGTTTAACTTGCTTTCTCCTTCGTCTTACTCTGGCCACCATTCTCTCTCTCTCTCTCTCTCTCTCTCTCTCTCTCTCTCTCTCTCTCTCTCTCTCTCTCTCTCTCTCTCTCTCTCTCAGTAGAGAAAGGTAAAGGGATTTTTTATTTATTTATTTTTTTGTTAATGTGTCAGGGTACATGGTCTCAGTTTGGCAATGGAATGAATGGAGCAAGTTTTGATGACAACTTGATGTGAAGGAAAATTGTGTTTACTTATATATATATATATATATATATATATATATATATATATATATATATATATATATATATATATATATATATATATATATATATATATATATATATATATATAAAGTAAGCACAATTTTTGTCCACGTGAAAAATAAAATAAATGATAAACGACCCATTACAAAGCCTCATTACTTAAACTCAGAAATCACAATGGACAGAAATGGTCTTTACGACGCCAGTACTTCACTCAGGTATTAAACACCAGTGACGCATCACTTTTCTCTCGCTTTCTTTTCTACACTACCAGCGTGACGCCCTCCACGCCCCTGCCACCCACGCCAACCACTTCACAAACATTAGAAAAACTGACTCAGAATACAACTGCACTCGTCTGCAGAGAGAGAGAGAGAGAGAGAGAGAGAGAGAGAGAGAGAGAGAGAGAGAGAGAGAGAGAGAGAGAGAGAGAGAGAGAGAGAGAGAGAGGGGGGGGGGGGATGTAGGGGAAAAGAACCATATGGGAAGGGATGAGGGAGGAATGGGGGTGAAAGTAGATGAGATGGTTGAGGGTGAGTGAATATCAGAGAGACAGGAGTGAGGAAGGAGAGGAAGAGTGAATGATGGAAGCATAAGAATAAAAGGATGAATGAGGGATGAGAGAGAGACTTGAGGAAACAATGGGAGTGAGTCAGGATGAATGGCTGAGAGAGGGAGGGAAGCAGTACGTGAAGGATGAGGCTGAGAGGATAGCCGGCTAAATCCAGAGACAGAGAGAGAGAGAGAGAGAGAGAGAGAGAGAGAGAGAGAGAGAGAGAGAGAGAGGGGGGGGTGATGAATTGAGGGCAGGGAAAGAACGGGGGAGCGAAGGGTCAGCGAGAGATGTGCGCTTGGGATAGTGAAGGTGGTGGTAACAGGCAGCCCTCACAGCCCCTGCCACCACCACCACCACCAACCACCACCTTTCATCACCAATTGTTACCTTCAAGCTGCCATCGCATACGTCCTGCCTTCATTCCTTATTACGTTACAGGTATGACACCTGAATACTACTAATGGCGCCACCACCACCACCACCACCACCACACCTGTCCATAAAACCAATATTTCCCTTTCATGTATTTTGTCTACGTAATGAAACGGCGGAGGGAAGCATCACGTAGACAGACAGACACAGATTGCTCTCTCCACCAGTCCTCCATCAAGTGACTGACAGACTGACTGTGTGACTGTGTGATTGAAAGACGAACAGACAGATACATACTGGTCTCTCCACCATTCCTCCATCAACAGACTGATTGACTGATTGAAAGACGGACAGACAGACACAGAGTGGTCTCCCCACCAGTCCTCCATCAACCGACTGACTGACTGACTGACTGAAAGACGGACAGACAGACAGGTGGTGTACTCATATTTATCTGCTCAGCTTCTCAGCTTACTTAACTGCAGCCTCAGTCATATAACTTTCATCATCAGAGTCAGGAAAGTTAAAATATTGGTTCATTTGCTGTCAATCTCTCTCTCTCTCTCTCTCTCTCTCTCTCTCTCTCTCTCTCTCTCTCTCTCTCTCTCTCTCTCTCTCTCTCTCTCTCTCTCTCACTGACGTCACATCACACAGGTCATTATATAGATGAAATTGTTTAAATATGCACACATTTCCTAATAGAATTAATTTTCTATTGTAAGTTTACATAAATAGTCCAATAATAGTATACAAAACCACAGATTACTACCTTTCATTACGTGTGGAGCTTCAATCTCAAATAAAAACCATTATACATTGACTCAAATAAGGCAACACTCACCTGGGACACGAGGAGCAGGGGAGGACAGGCAGGGAAAAGCGGGGAGAGGGTGGCGGGCAGGCTAGGAAGGGAGCGAGGAGGAAGGGAAGGGGAGAGAAGGCCTGAAACAGGGAGGTGAAACAGCGAACGAGTGACTGCAATTTGCTGATTATAGGAGTACACACACACACACACACACACACACTCTCTCTCTCTCTCTCTCTC
The DNA here is from genome assembly GCF_035594125.1 of Scylla paramamosain. Lineage (NCBI taxonomy): Eukaryota > Metazoa > Arthropoda > Malacostraca > Decapoda > Portunidae > Scylla > Scylla paramamosain. Next base: position 93,613 of record NW_026973800.1, on the reverse strand, counting down.
TCTCTCTCTCTCTCTCATCCCTGATAATCGTATCACCGCCACCACCACCACTTCCACTCCGTCCGATAAACACCTTTTTACACCACCACCACCACCGCTTAGCCCGCTCCGACTACGACCACCGCCACCTACCACCTCCACCACCACCACCATCGCAATCCTCAACCACACCCAACAACCACAACATCGTTGCGTCCGCTGCACCCACCACTGTCACACAACCACCACCATCCCCAACAACCACAACCACCTTTAACATAAGCCAGTCACGTTCACCATCACTACCAACACCCTCTACAACCATTCCAACCATACCAAACACCACCACAACCACCACCTCAACCCAGTCACGTCCGCCATAGCCACCTCCACCTCCCCCTTCCACCATCCTACTCTCCACATCTCTCTTCCACTATCCACTCCTCCCTATCCACCACCAGGCCATACTCACATCCACCTCTCCCTCCACACCGCAGTCCACCACAACATGCCCGCCAGGGACAGACGCAACACCGCTTCACCGCCGTAACACAACCGGGGACTCGTCACGTCAGCGGGCGCAGGGCGAATGGCTGAGGAGACGGCGAGGAGAGAGTATCACGTGACTTGAATACTTGGCGCTGATTGGTGAAGGCTGTGCTGAGGTAATTGTCACTAAGAACGGAGCCACTCTCGCAATACTACTTGTAATGATACAAAATAATAGAATCACGGTTATTATTACCAGTAGAAGACACTTACCAATACTCTGTGAGGCAAGAAGTAACGACAAATGAAGGATGCGTGAGCTTTACGAAGAATACGAAAGAAAACGGAAAAAATAGAACGCTCTGATTGGCAGACGGGAAGCAGACCACCACCACAGCTCTCGTATTTATTGAGGCTTATATAGACTTGAAATAGCGACTTGAGACTAATGAAATAACGTAATACATGTAGTGCGGGTGTTTTCATCAATGACAGACAGACTAATGCTACGAGATAAAGAAAAAAAAAAGATACATTAGTCACTGGGGGAATGTAGCAAGGCAGTCTTAGGTATTATGAATGCACTTGTTTTTCATGAAGCAAGGTTATGTGCTTGTATTCTAAAAGGCCTTGCTCTTTCACCAGACTATTTTCAAAGGCCACAGAAATATTTACCCGGGTTTTCAAGACTGGTTCTCCCGTTGATGCTGTAGAGACCTTACCAGTCTGTAACTAGAACCACAGAAACACTCTTAAAACTCGTGTAATTTCAACTACAGCCTCTTGAAAGTAGTCAGGGTGCGGGCAGAAATGTTTCAAGATACGGTGTATCGTGAAACATTTCTTTTGGCACTTTTGTTAGAAATACAGGCAGGGAATCTGCTTCATTAATTAGGGTGCCGTCTTTACACACACACACACACACACACACACACTGTGTGTTACGTGTTCACTGTCAATCTATTCACTTCTACTAACAGTTTCCGAGCTCTATGCAATCAGCAGCTATTACTAAAAAGAATAAAGTAAATAAAGAACTGTAGGGGAGGAGTCACTGTACACAAATGAGCGCCTATAAAGTAGCAGATGATAAAAAGAAAAATGATCCGACAGTGAAAGGATTAAGCATTTAGGAGGCGCAGGTGCGAGGCGTTTACTATATATAACACCTCGACTTTCCCATGACTCGGTGACAAAGAGGAGCAGTCAGGCGGGTGGGCTGAAGGCGGCCACAGCCACAGCTGACCACTTCGCCGCACCCTCCGCCTCATTCCAGGTTACACGAGTATTGTCTGTCGCACTGTGTATCTTTTCGTAGTGACGTCACGGGCGGCGGCGCAACAAGGGGATGATTCCCCGGCAGGTATTGGCCGCTATCGAGTTTTCACGGAGCTGCAACAAAACGATAGCCAGAGCCGTGAGCTTTTCGATTTTTGCAGCCTGAAGTGAACTTGTGGCGGGATGGGAAACGTTTCACTCTAATGCACCTTTATTTTATACAAGTTTTTTTTTTTTTTTTTCCACATGCATGTTTATTCTACTGACTTGTCACACGCATGTTTACAATACTAACCGTCACTCTTGTTACACGCCAAACTCCACTGAGCCGCTGCGTGGAGTGAAGACACCAACACTGGCCAGCAGCACTCTCATCACTCCTTTGGCTGCAGCCCTAATAGCAATCCTGGCCTGACCTGGCGTTCCTAGGTGTGTGTACGTGTGTTAATTAACGCCTATTTTTTACATATTACACTAACTAATCATAATTAACAATACAGATTATATAATCTAGGTTAAAATCATAATTATATCGAATATAATTACAACCGATTCATGATTTCTGAGGTGGTCCATCGATTCCCAGAAACAGCCTCGCGACCATGGGCTTGGGAGCTAATCATCTCTGTGGCCTTTAAAAATGATGGTGGTGAAAGAGAAGAGGGTTTATGAATATGGTTCTTGAAGGATGTACCGTGCTTCATTTCCCGAGGCAAGAAAGGCTGACGGGGAGCACAGGAGTGAGGGGAGAGAGGGAAAGTTCCATTGTCTGTTGGTTTATCTTGCAAGGTCTAATTTCAGCTCCTCTCAGGATCATCTTATCACTGGTGGTATTTGTGGGTGGACGCACGCAGCCTTCACATGGCCACGATAGGTAAGGCTGGCTGGCGACTGCACGGCTGCTTACAAAATTCCATGCGAGTAAATGATTCCCCACGAATATCTCACCCATGCAAAAAAAGAAAGAAAGAAATGAATGAACGAATAATTAAGTAGAATAAAATACAAATATAAAAGAAAAGTAGAGCGAAATTATTTTTGGACGACATCTTAAACGCGGAGTCTTAGTGGTGAAATTTAGCCTGGGGGAACTCATGACGTAGGTATGAATGAATGTATGTCTGAATCCTGTACTCTTAAATTAAAGGCTTCGTCATCTCATCAGGACTCTTAACCCTTCCACTGCGACACGAAGCAATTACCACCACCAAAAGTAGTGCCTGAAATCTTTATAAGCATCTACAAGAAGGGGATTAAAAAGAATAGATTTTGCAATTTGTACACAGTTTAAAGATTGCAGATGGCTGCAGAACAAGTAGAAATGTCTCAGAGTGATTAGTAATTGAGGAAAGGTGTACCAGATAGCAGTTAAAGGGTTAAAGGCTTCGATCTCTCACTAAGATGGCTAGTTAGGCTCGTGTACGTATTTTCTCACTCCTTGATAAAACTATCACCAGAATGATGACAATACCATTTTAAACTCCAATAACTTCACTAGAGACTGTCAAAATAAGCAGAAATAAAACATCACAACGATTATAAATGCGAATCTAGTATGTCTGTGCAGTAAACCTGACTATCTTTAGCCTCCGCCATGAGAGAGAGAGAGAGAGAGAGAGAGAGAGAGAGAGAGAATGTTCATAATTGGTTGACTTTATATATATATATATATATATATATATATATATATATATATATATATATATATATATATATATATATATATATATATATATATATATATATATATATGTATATATATATATATATATATATATATATATATATATATATATATATATATATATATATATATATATATATATATATATATATATATATATATATATATATATATATATATATATTAAGGACGTGGAGTAATTATATAATGCAAGGGAATGATCTCTAACAATTTCCAGAGGATGGTTGATAAGAATGCACCTGTGCTTCTGAAAGTATTGGTTTTCATATTAATATAGAACATTATTAGTATTTTTTTCATTGAGTTGTACTTTACTATAACATTGATTTCTTTTACCATTGTTAATATATTTTGTAATTATTGTGTGTGTCAATTGTTTCTTATAAGATGTATATGCCTCCGGATGAAAAAAAAGTCAATATTATCGTTATTACTTTTGTTTTCATCATATTACTCTTATTATTATTATTATATTATTATTATTATTATTATTATTATTATTATTATTATTATTATTATTATTATTATTATTATTATTATTATCATTATTATTATTATAATCATTTTTATTATTATGTTTACGAGACTGTTCGTTTACAGCAGGGCCTAAGAGTGTGTGATGCGGCCTGGTATATTGTCAGATAAATTAAATATAGCCAGACTATTACTATTATTATTATCATTGCTACTACTACTACTACTACTACTACTGGTACTACTACTACTACTTCCATCATTGTTTGTCGTAGCGTGTACTTCCTTCCTCATCATTAGAGACACCTACGGAACAACAGGAAGACAGCCAAGGAAGACCCGAGTGTTGAGCCAAACGCGATCAAGCGAAGGGGAAAGAAGAGCAAGACGTGTGTGTTTATTAATGCCACTTGTCAATATTCGCTGCTTCATGGTCTGCTGCCACTCTTCCCTCTCATCTCATCTCATACGGGATTCTCCAAGGATATTACCACTTTCCTGCTCCAAGATGATAATTTGACACTTGTGCTCAGTGTTAATCCGTATCTCTCTCTCTCTCTCTCTCTCTCTCTCTCTCTCTCTCTCTCTCTCTCTCTCTCTCTCTCTCTCTCTCTCTCTCTCTCTCTCTCTCTCTCTCTCACTGCGATAAACTTAAAGAGGGAGTTGGTTGTGTTTAGCCATAAAGCATATCAATGTACTTTATCCTTTGATTTTTTTTTTTATAGTATATCGGTATAAATATAATACAGGTCTTCAGATAGTGTGCTTCATCTTTATTTTTTTAATGTGTATTTTCTTCGGTGCGTTTACTTTTTATTTATTTTTCAGTCTAAGATTGTGAATGATTGAGCACTATCGAACAAAGGCGTCTGTGTTGAGTCTTGTTATGGTACAGTGCTAAACCCTTCCCAGTCTTTCCCATTGTTTCTCCTCGATTCTCCTTCATTCATCTTCTCTCCCTTCCTCTTGTTCTCCTGTAGTGCTCCTTGTGATTAGCTATCGAGCGCTGACGCACACTAGCAAATTTGCAACCTTTTTTTTCTGTCCTTGGCCATCATTGTTGCTGCCGCCATCACCGCCACCACCACCACCACCACAACCACCACGACCAACACCTACTCTGTCAAAGTAAATGCCAATTCATCAGTTTGCTAGACCTGTTTGCATTACTGCATCCGCTACCCAACCCCCCCCCCGCAAAAAAAAAGGCAACACCGCCTCTGAAGCCTTAGTATATTACATTATCATTATCACTATCATCATCATCAGCAGCAGAAGCAGCAATAACAGCAACGACAACATGTGCAGATACAATACAATACGTAGGCAACTAGTGTTGCTTAAAAAAAAAAAAAAATCCTACACCTATATTCTCCCTACCGTCACTCTCCACGCCTTTCTCCGTCAACACAGAACACTGTCCGTACACTTGTATATCTGAAAGCCCTTTGGATTCATATTTGCATTTTTTTTTTTTTTTTTACATTATAATGGTGCGTCCTGAGGCGTGGTGGCGTGAAGGGCGGCGGCGGCACGAGGTAATTTCACGGCAGGTATTGGCTGTTATCGAATTTGCACTAAGCGTCCCTGGCTGGTGGTTTGTTTTCGATGTAACTGTTTGCCTTTGCTAGTGTTTCAGCCTGAAGTGAACCAGTGATGTGATGAAAACCTTCCACTCTTTAACTAACGCTGCTTTCATTCTTCTATGCTTTTTTTATACGTGTCTTTATTGTAGGAGGAGGCAGTAGACACCTGCCGAAACGATAATTACTCCCAGTGAGGTCTAAAGCACTGTTCAGGGGGTGCTGTGAACTTATCATTAAACCCAGCTGTGACCTCACTGAACGTTTCCCTTTGTGTCTCACAACACAAGGGGGTAGTCACAGCCTGCCCTCTAAAGACAACTCTCTTCCTCCACACAAAACTACAAGCACCTAATAACACACACACCCTTCACTCAAAAAATTTTAAAATCATGGCGACTCCTACACCAGCCTCGGAGTCCCCATCTGGGGAGGGGACCATAAATGTCCCCAGGTCGGACTGCCTTTCCGTCGACGACCCTAAGTGTCTTGACACCCCCCTCAACTTTTTCTTCATTAACTTCTGCAACATTCGCGGTCTAAGATCTAATTTTCAATCTGTAGAACACCACCTCTCCTCTTCTAAACCTCATCTTCTTTTCCTCACTGAAACTCAGGTGTCTGAGGCAACTGACAGTAGCCCCTTTTCTGTTCCCTCCTACTTTCTCTATCCTCATTTTCGATCCAAAGCTGGATGCTGCGTTTATGTGCGCAATGACTTAACCTGCTCTCGTGCCCACGCTCTTGAATCTTCCGAGTTTTCCACCATCTGGCTACGACTACAGAGTCATTCTCATACTAAATTTATCTGTGCTGTATACCTCTCTCCTAACTCCTCTGACTATAAGAAATTCTTTGACTACTTAACTTCCAAAGTGGAGCACATTCTGACCCTCTTCTCTTTTGCAGAGATCTCCATTCTTGGAGACTTCAATGTTCACCACCAGCTTTGGCTTTCCTCTCCCTTCACTGACCATCCTGGTGAACTAGCCTACAACTTTGCTATCCTCCATGACCTAGAGCAAATGGTGCAACACCCTACTCGTATTCCTGACCGTCTTGGAGATACGCCCAACATTCTTGACCTTTTCCTGACCTCTAATCCTTCTGCTTATGCTGTCACCCTTTCTTCTCCGTTGGGCTCCTCCGATCACAATCTCATATCTTTATCTTGTCATATCACTCCAATCCCTCCTCAGGATCCCCCTAAGCGAAGGTGCCTCTGGCGTTTTGCCTCTGCTAGTTGGGGGGACCTGAGGCGGTATTTTGCTGATTTTCCTTGGAATGACTACTGCTTCCGTGTCAGAGACCCGTCTTTGTGTGCTGAGCGCATAACAGAGGTCATAGTGTCTGGCATGGAGGCGTACATTCCTCACTCTTTTTCTCGTCCTAAACCTTCTAAACCTTGGTTTAACACAGCTTGTTCTCGAGCTATACATGATAGAGAGGTGGCCCACAAAAGGTACTTAAGCCTTCCTTCACCAGAATCTCATGCACTTTATATTTCTGCCCGGAACCATGCCAAGTCTGTTCTCCAACTAGCCAAAAACTCCTTCATTAACAGAAAATGTCAAAACCTTTCAAGATCTAACTCCCCTCGTGATTTCTGGCATCTAGCCAAAAATATCTCCAATAACTTTGCTTCTTCTTCTTTCCCTCCTCTACTTCAACCAGATGGCACCACTGCTATCACATCTATTTCTAAAGCTGAACTCTTTGCTCAAACCTTTGCTAAAAACTCTACCTTGGACGATTCTGGGCTTGTTCCTCCCTCTCCTCCACCCTCTGACTACTTCATGCCTCGTATTAAAATTCTCCGTAATGATGTTTTCCATGCCCTCGCTGGCCTAAACCCTCAGAAGGCTTATGGACCTGATGGGGTCCCTCCTATTGTTCTCCGAAACTGTGCCTCCGTGCTTGCACCTTGCCTAGTCAAACTCTTTCAGCTCTGTCTGTCAACATCTACCTTTCCTTCTTGCTGGAAGTTTGCCTACATTCAACCTGTTCCTAAAAAGGGTGACCGCTCTAATCCCTCAAACTACCGTCCTATTGCTTTAATTTCCTGCTTATCTAAAGTTTTTGAATCTATCCTCAACAGGAAGATTCTTAAACATCTATCACTTCACAACCTTCTATCTGATCGCCAGTATGGGTTCCGCCAAGGCCGCTCTACTGGTGATCTTCTGGCTTTCCTTACTGAGTCTTGGTCATCCTCTTTTAGAGACTTTGGTGAAACTTTTGCTGTTGCCTTGGACATATCAAAAGCCTTTGATAGAGTCTGGCACAAAGCTTTGATTTCCAAACTACCCTCCTACGGTTTCTATCCTTCTCTCTGTAACTTCATCTCAAGTTTCCTTTCTGACCGTTCTATTGCTGCTGTGGTAGACGGTCACTGTTCTTCTCCTAAATCTATTAACAGTGGTGTTCCTCAGGGTTCTGTCCTGTCACCCACTCTCTTCTTATTATTCATTAATGATCTTCTAAACCAAACTTCTTGTCCTATCCACTCCTATGCTGATGATACCACCCTGCACTTTTCCACGTCTTTTCATAGACGTCCAACCCTTCAGGAGGTAAACATATCACGCAGGGAAGCCACAGAACGCCTGACTTCTGATCTTTCTAAAATTTGTGATTGGGGCAGAGCAAACTTGGTATTGTTCAATGCCTCAAAAACTCAATTCCTCCATCTATCAACTCGACACAATCTTCCAGACAACTATCCCCTCTTCTTCAATGACACTCAACTGTCCCCCTCTTCTACACTGAACATCCTCGGTCTGTCCTTTACTTATAATCTGAACTGGAAACTTCACATCTCATCTCTAGCTAAAACAGCTTCTATGAAGTTAGGTGTTCTGAGACGTCTCCGCCAGTATTTCTCACCCCCCCAGCTGCTAACTCTGTACAAGGGCCTTATCCGTCCATGTATGGAGTATGCTTCACATGTCTGGGGGGGTTCCACTCATACTGCTGTTCTAGACAGGGTGGAATCAAAAGCTTTTCGTCTCATCAACTCCTCTCCTCTAACTGACTGTCTTCAGCCTCTCTCTCACCGCCGCAATGTTGCATCTCTAGCTGTCTTCTACCGCTATTTTCATGCTAACTGCTCTTCTGATCTTGCTAACTGCATGCCTCCCCTCCTTCCGCGGCCTCGCTGCACAAGACTTTCTTCTTTCTCTCACCCCTATTCTGTCCACCTCTCTAACGCAAGAGTTAACCAGTATTCTCAATCATTCATCCCTTTCTCTGGTAAACTCTGGAACTCCTTGCCTGCTTCTGTATTTCCACCTTCCTATGACTTGAATTCCTTCAAGAGGGAGGTTTCAAGACACTTATCCACCAATTTTTGACCACTGCTTTGACCCTTTTAGGGACTGGTATTTCAGTGGGCATTTTTTTTTATTAGATTTTTGTTGCCCTTGGCCAGTATCCTTCCTACATAAAAAAAAAAAAAAAAAAAAAAATTCTATCAACTTTCAGAACTCTCTCCATGGAGTGAAGACACCAACACTGACCAGCCGCCATTCACCAGCCACGACAAACTCCTTATCTTTCTTCCATCACGGAAATATCCCATATTTTTTTCCACCTTTAAAGATTTTTCATCTGACTTGCACCACCAAAAAGTTTCCCATTAATCTTTTACCGTCAACAGTTTACCATCACCGAGTTTCTCCGGCTTTCAAAACCCCGGCATTTCTTGGCACTGGTCTTCACACTGTCCACACACTTCAGGCGCCCTTCCCTCCACGCCTGACTACTCTGTCACATGTAAATATAAGGTGCCTTGATAAACAAGTTACATTTAAGATCATGATCTCGAATCGTGATGAATAACCAGGAAAGGTCGCTTGTTGCTCGCCGTTTCCTATTTACCAAGAGATTACGAGATTCGGTAAAATTAATGCAGAACTTTCCAGTCTGCAAGTCTGTAATCCTGCAGGGCTGCAACAGGTGCCCCAGGGGAGGCGGGGGAACAGACTCTCGTTTTCTTTGCCTGCCGTGCTGGAGAGGGAGGCAAGCGGGCATCACTCCTCGAGGGATGAAAGGACACGTCTCTATTAACATGTCAAATTCTTGAGTGTAAGCGACGTGAGGAAATGCATCGATTTGAGTTAACGTTTACGCACACACACACACACACACACACACACAGACACGCACACACACACACACACACACACACACACACACACACACACACACACACACACAGACACACCTGGAACGTAAACCGGGTAAAATCTGTAGGAGGCAGTCACCACACCACGCGTCACCTCAGCGCCAACCATTGCACCGAGGTAAGTGGCCCCCGCATCCACTCACTCTCTTCTTCCTTTAATTTGCTTCTGCCGAAAGTGTTCTTTGCTTTGTGAAACTTTATCGTTCGCACACTCCTTCATGTTCTTGTCACAAAAACGTAGAACTGGTGATACAAAAATATTGAGTTTGAGAAACAGAAATTACAGTCACTAGAAATACTGTGCGCGTCTCCCATGATTTCCATCTCTCTCGACACGTTGCATTCTTTCAATAATATTTTCAGAAGCTTTCCTTTTTTTATGATGATGATGATGATGATGACGCAGTTTTCATCAGCTTTACTCCCGATCTTCCACAACAGAAAGTTTCATTATACAATGGTTCTTTCATATTTTTCGATATTTTTACTTCCTGGAACACTGTGTTCTCTAGCCACACCTGTACTGATATTTTCCATCCTAGTTTTTCACACTATTGACCCGACCTTCCATTGGTAATCAAGAACACAGTGTCTAATGTTCATCAGTCCTGCATCAGTACACTCCGCACTTCTCTCTTGTCTTGCTCATTTACTTGTATTTTTGGCACCGTAGTTTTGTCCAGTCAACTTTGCCTTTGTCTTATTCTGTTCATCGAGCCTGAGCCGAGACCCTTCATCCTGCAGGCCAACATCCATGATCTTCTAAAACCCAGTCATTCTAGTTACCCCACCAGGAGCTTTTCTGTACTGTGTTTCTCTGACGGAGCCTCATCCTTCTTAGTGCTGCTGTTCCTCCTTTCCTCTGAACTATTATTGATTACACGCGTGAGACCTTCCTGTCTGTACCTAACACATTAAAACTTTGGACGATAACAACATATTACATTACAATATGATCCTCGCACATTCAAGACAGAAAACTACTACTGCTTTCTCTCCCCACTGAAAATATTGCTTTTACCAAACAATAATCAATAATCGTCCATCTTTCAGTCCTTAGAAAATAAAGATTTTTTTTTTTCATGTCAGTTTTCATTATTCTGGTGGGTTGTGCCCCAAAGCTAGTAAAATAATTCCCCAATTACTTTTCAGTCTCTCGTCCTCTCTCTCTCATTCTCTCTCTCTCTCTCTTCTCTCTCTCTCTCTCTCTCTCTCTCTCTCTCTCCTCTCTCTCTCTCTCTCTCTCTCTCTCTCCCTCTCTCTCTCTCCTCTCTTTCTCTCTTCTCCTCTCTCTCTCTCTCCTCTCTCTCTCTCTCTCTCTCTCTCTCTCTCTCTCTCTCTCTCTTTCTCTCTTTCTCTCTCCTCTCTCTCTCTCTCTCTCTCTCTCTCTCTCTCTCTCTCTCTCTCTCTCTCTCTCTCTCTCTCTCTCTCTCTCTTTCTCTCTTTCTCTCTCTCTCTCTCTCTCTCTCTCTCTGCAGTGTTAGCATCTGTTAAGAGAGCTATTTTAGTTGAGTCTTTTCGTAATACTTCACCATTAATATATTACAAATTTTCTATCGTGTCCTTCTATCCTTCTGATTTAACACATTGATTTTTTTTATTGCTAGGAAAATATTCTTTCTTGTCATTTATCCTTCAACGGCAGCTGACTTGGATGGAATTTCATAATGTGTCGCTAGAATAATACCAAGTGGTGCTGTGCTGACAAACCTGCCAAGCCAAATCAAGGCAACTTTGCCCTCGACTTTTGCTTCACTTACATGGCTGAGGCACAATCGCTGCGATTTCTGAAGGTGACGTCACACCTTCCCGATTCTCTCACATCAGGCGCTGGAATTTATTCTGGAGTGTGAAGTTCTCGCCCACCTTTCATCTCATAACCGCCTTAGTCCCCGTGACACTCTCTCAGGGATGTAGAGGCACTACTCAGCCTCTGTGTGTGTTGTGATGCTGGCTTCGCACGCAAACACACACACACACACACACACACACACACACATACACACGTATGTATCGCGTTTGGATCTCTCGGAACAAATAAATAAATAAAATTCATTCCCCTACTGAAACAATCATCCCTACGAAGAGATAAAACACAGACAAGTTCTTCCTCCAAGCTAAGTCCCTTTTCTTCCTGCCTCTCTCCTTCCCTCCCTGCCCTCGGTCTCAGCAGTGCCCAGGACAACAAGGCGGCAGTCAGCTCGAGCGGCTTATCCCTAAAAATCCCCCAGAGAGACATTGTCCTTAGACGGGGCTCGGGCCATGCCTCTCCTTGCTGTTGTGCCGCCCTGAGCGTGGGATTACAACGCACATCCAGAAATGAAAACAACTTAAGTCTCTCTCTCTCTCTCTCTCTCTCTCTCTCTCTCTCTCTCTCTCTCTCTCTCTCTCTCTCTCTCTCAACTTACTGAAAGTGACGCCGCGGTCCCTGAAATTCTGCGCGATGGTTTTGAGGGAGATCTTGAGTGAGTCCTTGTCCCTCGTGAAGCAGGGATGACAGGCGAGGCCTCGTCCAGGCCGTGCAGAACCAGGTGGTGAAGAAGAGCGCGTCGAACACCTCCCTCTGCTGCAGGAACCATGGGGAGGCAGGTGTTAACGTTGAGTTATGGGCTTACGTGAAGGATGGTGATGTTTGTTCAGGGGATTGGTGGCACCGTAAAGGGGATGTGGGTGGTGATGGTGGTGGTGGTGGTAGTGGTGGTGGTGGTGAAGGGGGAGGAGGAAGAGAAGGAGAACAATAACAACAAAAACAACAACAAAAACAAGAGCTAGGAGGAGGAGGAGGAGGAGGAGGAGGTCAAGGAGGACGACAGTGACAAGGACAAGAATGAAAATGAAGGGACGAAGAAAACGGAGGCAAGGTGGTGATCTTAGCATACGTAATGTTGTGGGCTAAGTAATTTTTTAGATGACAAGAGGGACACTGAAGGAGCAGACCTGTTGAAAAGCTACGCAATGAAGGCACACAGGAGAGATGTAAGTAAGAAAACATGCAATAAATTTCGATCGGTTCATTAAACCTTCGCGTTCAAAAGCAGAATCTGGAATCTGAAACAGTTGCTTTATCAAACACACCAGCGCCAGAAACATAGCCTGCTGTGCTCGATGACAAAAAAGTAAATATTGCAACTTTCAGACGTGAAGACGGGAAGGGAACGTCTGTTTTGTTTAGGATGCGATATGTCCTCAGGTTCGTGGACAGAACATAATAATAACTGTAGACGGAGAGAGAGAGAGAGAGAGAGAGAGAGAGAGAGAGAGAGAGAGAGAGAGAGAGAGACGAGAGAGAGAGAGAGAGAGAGAGAGAGAGAGAGACAGAGAGAGAGAGAGAGCAGGCTATCAAGAAGTTATAGAAAAAAAAACCACTGCACTTTGCAAAAAACGGAAAAAAAATCTGGAAAACTTAATGTTTAATCTACGTACAGAAAAAAAAAATGTAAAAAAAGAAATTATCAGTGTTACATAATCCCGCATGTTATATCACACTTCCGGCAACTAGTGATGGCAGGGCTCTTGTTACCTTACTTGAGTCACGTGATTATGAAAGCTGCCACTAACTACAGAAGCACTACAAAGGTTTTCATAAGGATCCCGTTCCTTTCAAAAGATTGTATATAAAAGAGTTTACGGTGATTCACCTCCGCTTCCTGTCAACTCTTCTTCCTTCTCCTCCTCCTGCTCCTCCTTGTCTTTTTATTCCTCCTGCTCTTCTTCTTCTTTCTGCTCCTCCTGCTCCTCGTCATCTTCCTCCTCCTCCTCCTCCTCCTCCTCCTCCAACAATCTTAGTACGCTCCTTTTGCTATAATTCTTTAATTTACCTTAAAGTTCCTCTGTTGAGAGAGAGAGAGAGAGAGAGAGAGAGAGAGAGAGAGAGAGAGAGAGAGAGAGGAGAGAGAGAGAGAGAGAGAGAGAGAGAGAGAGAGAGAGAGATTAATTTGATTTGATTAATTTACTACGCAAATAGCGTCAGACACCATAAGATAGAGATACTTCATTACAGTTGTCAGCTAAAGCAAGAGAGAGAGAGAGAGAGAGAGAGAGAGAGAGAGAGAGAGAGAGAGAGAGAGAGAGAGAGAGAGAGAGAGATTAAACCCCCCTTCTCTCTCTCTCTCTCTCTCTCTCTCTGGAGCCTCTACTGTGACAGTATTATTTCGTGCTCATCAATATAAAACCCAAGTAACGAGTGTGCAAACCGTGTGTCGTGTCAAGGCTGCCAACCCTACCGGCGGCACACTCACAAACCCGAACTCGTGACTCATGCATGACAGATAAGTCCCCGGGGCCTGCTTGAGTTGCGGATGAGGCTCTTGGTGCTCGAGGATCCTGGTTCGGGAAAGCAGTTTGGAAATGTTTACCTTTTCCAATGAGATATACGACAATTCCCAGCACTAAGAGGAATGCAATCTTGATAAGGATAGACAGGAAAGAAAAATGTGAATGAAAAGATTTAATTTAGCAATTTCCAACAGTAACAATGATTCGATTTAGTAATTCCCAGCAATGATTAGATTTAGTAGTCATGAGATTAGATTTAGTAATTTCAAACAATGATGAGATTTACCAATTCCCAGCAATAAGAACAAGTATATTTTTTTATAAACATAAACAAGAAGCAGAAAAAATGAAATAAGAGATTGGATTTAGCAGTTTCTATTCTATTTATCACTCAGTTCCCAGGAATAAAAACAATGAAATCTTTATAAACATAGACAAGAAAGAGAAAAGGGAAATTAAAAGATTATTATGTACTAATTTCTAGGCAGTGCAATGCTTGGAGGTGGCTGTGGAGCAAGAAGGAATGTGTCAGTGTGTTTAGTCAAGAAGGGGGATCATCAACAACAGCAGAGCAAGTTTTAATGAAGCGGCTCATCATCAACACTGCCTACCTGTAAAATGCTTTGATGTCTACATATTGGTATTTGTTGTAATTGTAATTGTTTTTGTATCTATGTTTATAATGATTATAGTTATCTCTCCGTCAATTATTTTTTTCTCTCTTTAATGTTATAATGTATATGCTTCTGTGCGACTCAAACATTATCACTCATTAATATTGCTGTTGTTATAATCATTGACATCATCATTGTCGCTTTTCCTCCTCCTCCTTAACCTTGCTATCACCATCACCACCACTACTACTACCACTACTACTACTATTACTACTACTACTACTACTGTTTCTATTACTACTACTACTACTATCCGATTCAATGCAATACAACCTACCCTTTAACAACCACAACACTACCATCCTCCCAAACCACTTAGCTCAACAGCACACTAAGCAACAAAGCAGAATCACACATTCCTCACAAACACCATCCCGGCCAAAGTCTTATTCTTAACACTTTACACAAGCAACATTTCACAATCCCGCGAACACCCAAAAGGGACGTTGCCTGGACCTTTCCCGAGCCGCCGAGGTCACGGGGTGTGTGAGACACACACTGCGGGATGCGGGCACCAAGCTCAGGATGGTTATAGGAAGCTGTCAGGCCGCAACTCACCACGATGAAAGCAGCGTGTGTGTGTGTGTGTGTGGCGGCGGCAAGTGTGGGCTGGAGGGAATGGCGGCGGAGCTCGTGATGGGCTATCAAGAAATCAGCAGAAATGAGGTCGCCGCTAATGAAACATCGGTTGACCAGTTATAAAAGGTCATGTCAAGCTGCTGGTCAGTTACGAATGTTCGATAATAAGACGAGGAAGGGCACGCGAGTGAAGGTGATTGCCTGAGGAGCTCTGCTGACTAAGACCTGCTGCCGTGGAGGTGGTGATGGTGGGTGGACTGAGTGTCATTAAATATCGCCAATGATAAATACATATATTAAAAAAAAGGCGTACCGGATGGCCTGGGAGCTGAGTACTCTTTATATATATATATATATATATATATATATATATATATATATATATATATATATATATATATATATATATATATATATATATATATATATATATATATATATATATATATATATATATATATATATATATATATATATATATATATATATATATATATATATATATATATATATATATATATATATATATATATATATATATATATATATATATATATATATATATATATATATATATATATATATATATATATATATATATATATATATATATATATATATATATATATATATATATATATATATATATATATATATATATATATATATATATATATATATATATATATATATATATATATATATATATTCATTCTCATATTAAATTTATCTGTGCTGTATACCTCTCTCCTAACTCCTCTGACTATAAGAAATTCTTTGACTACTTAACTTCCAAAGTGGAGCACATTCTGACCCTCTTCCCTTTTGCAGAGATCTCCATTCTTGGAGACTTCAATGTTCACCACCAGCTTTGGCTTTCCTCTCCCTTCACTGACCTTCCTGGTGAACTAGCCTACAACTTTGCTATCCTCCATGACCTAGAGCAATTGGTGCAACACCCTACTCGTATTCCTGACCGTCTTGGAGATACGCCCAACATTCTTGACCTTTTCCTGACCTCTAATCCTTCTGCTTATGCTATCACCCTTTCTTCTCCGTTGGGCTCCTCCGATCACAATCTCATATCTTTATCTTGTCCTATCACTCCAATCCCTCCTCAGGATCCCCCTAGGCGAAGGTGCCTCTGGCGTTTTGCCTCTGCTAGTTGGGGGGACCTGAGGAGGTATTTTGCTGATTCTCCTTGGAATGACTACTGCTTCCGTGTCAGAGACCCGTCTTTGTGTGCTGAGCGCATAACAGAGGTGATAGTGTCTGGCATGGAGGCGTACATTCCTCACTCTTTTTCTCGTCCTAAACCTTCTAAACCTTGGTTGAACACAGCTTGTTCTCGTGCTATGCATGATAGAGAGGTGGCCCACAAAAGGTACTTAAGCCTTCCATCACCAGAATCTCATGCACTTTATATTTCTGCCCGGAACCATGCCAAGTCTGTTCTCCAACTAGACGAAAACTCCTTCATTAACAGAAAATGTCAAAACCTTTCAAGATCTAACTCCCCTCGTGATTTCTGGCATCTAGCCCAAAATATCTCCAATAACTTTGCTTCTTCTTCTTTCCCTCCTCTACTTCAACCAGATGGCACCACTGCTATCACATCTATTTCTAAAGCTGAAGTCTTTGCTCAAACCTTTGCTAAAAACTCTACCTTGGACGATTCTGGGCTAGTTCCTCCCTCTCCTCCACCCTCTGACTACTTCATGCCTCGTATTAAAATTCTTCGTAATGATGTTTTCCATGCCCTCGCTGGCCTAAACCCTCGGAAGGCTTATGGACCTGATGGGATCCCTTCTATTGTTCTCCGAAATTGTGTCTCCGTGCTTGCACCTTGCCTAGTCAAACTCTTTCAGCTCTTTCTGTCAACATTTACCTTTCCTTCTTGCTGGAAGTTTGCTTACATTCAACCTGTTCCTAAAAAGAGTAACCGCTCTAATCCCTCAAACTACCGTCCTATTGCTTTAATTTCCTGCTTATCTAAAGTTTTTGAATCTATCCTCAACAGGAAGATTCTTAAACATCTATCACTTCACAACCTTCTATCTGATCGCCAGTATGGGTTCCGTCAAGGCCACTCTACTGGTGATCTTCTGGCTTTCCTTACTTAGTCTTGGTCATCCTCTTTTAGAGACTTTTGTGAAACTTTTGCTGTTGCCTTGGACATATCAAAAGCCTTTGATAGAGTCTGGCACAAAGCTTTGATTTCCAAACTACCCTCCTACGGTTTCTATCCTTCTCTCTGTAACTTCATCTCAAGTTTCCTTTCTGACCGTTCTATTGCTGCTGTGGTAGACGGTCACCGTTCTTCTCCTAAATCTATTAACAGTGGTGTTTCTCAGGGTTCTGTCCTGTCACCCACTCTCTTCTTATTATTCATTAATGATCTTCTAAACCAAACTTCTTGTCCTATCCACTCCTATGCTAATGATACCACCCTGCACTTTTCCACGTCTTTTCATAGACGTCCAACCCTTCAGGAGGTAAACATATCACGCAGGGAAGCCACAGAACGCCTGACTTCTGATCTTTCTAAAATTTCTGATTGGGGCAGAGCAAACTTGGTATTGTTCAATGCCTCAAAAACTCAATTCCTTCATCTATCAACTCGACACAACCTTCCAGACAACTATCCCCTCTTCTTCAATGACACTCAACTGTCCCCCTCTTCTACACTGAACATCCTTGGTCTGTCCTTTACTTATAATCTGAACTGGAAACTTCACATCTCATCTCTAGCTAAAACAGCTTCTATGAAGTTAGGCGTTCTGAGACGTCTCCGCCAGTTTTTCTCACCCCCTCAGCTGCTTACTCTGTACAAGAGTCTTATCCGTCCATGCATGGAGTATGCTTCACATGTCTGGGGGGGTTCCACTCATACTGCTCTTCTAGACAGGGCGGAATCAAAAGCTTTTCGTCTCATCAATTCCTCCCCTCTAACTGACTGTCTTCACTCTCTCTCTCACCGCCGCAATGTTGCATATTTTTCTGTCTTCTACCACTATTTTCATGCCAACTGCTCTTCTGATCCTGCTAACTGCATGCCCCCCTCCTTCCGCGGCCTCGCTGCACAAGACTTTCTTCTTTCTCTCACCCCTATTCTGTCCACCTCTCTAATGCAAGAGTTAACCAGTATTCTCAATCATTCATTCCTTTCTCTGGTAAACTCTGGAACTCCTTGCCTGCTTCTGTATTTCCACCTTCCTATGACTTGAATTCCTTCAAGACTGGTATTTCAGTGGGCATTTTTTTTATTAGATTTTTGTTGCCCTTGGCCAGTATCCTTCCTACATAAAAAAAAAAAAAAAAAAAAAAAAAAAATATATATACTCGTATATATATATATATATATATATATATATATATATATATATATATATATATATATATATATATATATATATATATATATATATATATATATATATATATATATATATATATATATATATATATATTGTGTAGTATGTGCCCTGCCAATCTTTGCATCGTTAACCGCCACACTTTTTTGTATCAACGTTTTTTAAGCCTTTCACTACTGGACAAAATTTTCCCCTTTAATACCTGTAGTGTTTGGTTGTTTGTGGTATGGTTCAATTATGTTCGGTCTGTTCGAATTATGTTCGGTTAGTTCGAACCAGAGTTGATGACAGGATTAACAGGCAAATATACGGGATTGGCTTCCTGACGGCTGTACTGGCAGTGCGGCTCTCCTTACCCTCCCTGCCATGCGACCAGACACTATAATACCTGTACTTTTTAGATACTATTTTTGTGCTAGACCCTCGTTAATATTTCTTCAGGGGAAAAAACACAAAAATAACCTTGTTTTATTTCTTTTCTCTCGTGTGTCTCCATGCAATCAACTTTTACAGTGATAGAAAAGATAGCGAAGGCCAGCCATACCAATAAAAGGGTTAATAAACTGTTTAAAATGAGTGTAAGACTGAAGGCGTGTGGGTGAAGTTAATGGGCTTCCTCTTCTCAGTCTGGCTTTACCCTCTCCTTCCTCTCAATCACACCATTACGATCACTAATACTTGGTCTAAATCCTTTTTCCCATCTGCTGGATCTTTGTCCAATAAAATACATGATACACTGTCACATAATGATCATGTGCTCGCTTCCGGGTATTGTCTAGCATAACACATCACATGTTAACACCACAGTCACCACCATTTAGTGCACCTGCTTGTCCTATCTAGCGTCACTTAGTAAATCACACGTTACCTTCATAATCACCACTTTGTCAAGCTCCTTATTTCCAATTAAGTGTCATCACTGCCCAGTACATGACACGTTATCTCTTACACTCATCCCTTCATTTAACGGCTTTTAAATTCATCTCTCTTCATTTAAGTGCTTCTGAGACCTAAATGCATCACACGTCCCTCCTCTCATTATCAGAATCACCTCGCCTGCCTGTCTCCCCCTCTGGTATCATGGCCCTGGAGAGTCTCACGTCTTCCCTCCATGCCAGCGCCACACGCCAGCAGGCGTCAGGTGAGTTACTGTTTGTTCCTCCCTGGCTCACTAATTTAAGGTGTGTCCACACTATCGAGCATGCTCGACGGGCAAACAGTGATACCAGATCCCGTTCCAATACAATAGCAAGGAGGGTGAGTGGCAGGCACGAAGGTGACGTCAGAAGCGAGGAGACTGGGGGTAAACTAGCGGGCAAATGTCTGTGAGTTTGTAGGAAACCCCAGAAACTGTTTCGAGTGGTATGATGCGAAACACTAAATGTGTCCTCGTAATTAAGTAGGAATCTATCTCGCATTCAAAGTGTTCTGTGCATATCAGCATGCCTGGCGGTCCTTCTACAAGTGTACCTGAAGGAGGAAACGTTCAGTGGTCCAGGGAAGATACAGCATGGATAATTGATATGTACCGTCAAAAACCTTGCTTGTGGAACATAAAGAGTGCTGATTATAAGGACAGAAATAAACATGTAACAGCCCTTACAGCAATAACAAGAGAAATAGAAAAGAAGTATGCATCCGTTACCATTGCGGATATAAAAAAGAAACTAGATTGTTTGCGAAATCAG
The DNA here is from genome assembly GCF_035594125.1 of Scylla paramamosain. Classification (NCBI taxonomy): domain Eukaryota; kingdom Metazoa; phylum Arthropoda; class Malacostraca; order Decapoda; family Portunidae; genus Scylla; species Scylla paramamosain. Next base: position 73,329 of record NW_026973800.1, on the reverse strand, counting down.
TACAGGCGTGAAATGCGACAGATAGAAAACTCTCGCAAGTCAGGAGCTGGGACAGACGACGTGTACAGCCCCAAGTTATGGTGCTTTGATGAGCTTTCTTTTCTCAATGATGGTGGCATAACGAGGACATCTCAGTCAAACATCGATCCTGACAGTAACAAAGCTGTGGAAGAACATAATGATCATGAGGTAAGTTCATAAACGATCTCTCTCTCTCTCTCTCTCTCTCTCTCTCTCTCTCTCTCTCTCTCTCTCTCTCTCTCTCTCTCTCTCTCTCTCTCTCTCTCTCTCTCTCTCTCTCCAACAGGCATTTCACCTGAGACATGCAGGATGTGGTGATTAATTGATAAAGATGGTGATGAAAGGAAAGGGAAATGAAACATTGTAGACACTGTTATAATTTTATTATGAGAAATAATAATAATTTTCTGTTTAAACATAAAGAAAGCCAAGTCTTTTGTTTCACATGTGCACATATGTGCATGAATACAAAGTTCAATAAGTATTACATTCAGAGACAATACACAACATGAAATACACCTAGGTATATAGACATTTATCACAATTAACCCTCTTCACCTATGTACAAGTGTTGCCATGATACTGACCCTACACCATTAAAGTAATCCATAAACTGTTCACGCACACTCTTACCATCAGCCATGTCATTACAGATTACTCTCTGTGTTCCTGGTAACTCAGGAGTTTGTCGCCATGTTCCAGGAATAATTTGTCCTACTGACAGATCTTCAACATCTAAAGATCCTTCCGGCGTGTAGTGTCTCACATGGTCTCTTATGAGAAAGTTATGCAAAGAGGTGCATGCTAAAACAATATATTCAATCTTTGATGGAGGTAGATCAATTGGTGAGTGAAACACACGAAATCTATTGGCCAAAATACCAAATGCATTTTCCACGGTTCGCCTTGCCCTAGAGAGCCGGTATGAGAAAATGCGCTCTCTTGTATCCTGACTCCTATATGAAAAAGGTTTCATAATGTGTCGCTGCAATGGAAATGCATCATCTGCCACAAAAACATATGGAAAATGGCAGACTACTACTTCCAAGAATTGCATCTTCTGGCAAACCAGCAGTATTATTTTGTATGAGACTACTGACAGAACACTTGTCCCACACACCACCATCTGATACTCTATCATTTGTGCCTATGTCCGCATATATAAATTCACAATTTGCGTCACATATGGCAAGAAGTACAATGCTGTGGTTGCCTTTGTAGTTGTAAAAATATGAACCACTATCACGTGGAGCTCTTATCGACACATGCTTCCCGTCAATAGCTCCCAAACAGTTTGGGAAATTCCATCTTCTCTGAAATCCATGTGCCACAGTCATCCACTCCTCTGGTGTTGTAAGTGTCTGTCAATTTAAGTAAATATTATAGAGGCATGACGACCGAATTTTCATGAAAGACATACTACTATTCATTTACAAATTTATATTCAACACCCTATCGTTCTCTCTCTTTCGCATCCTCCCTTCCTTCTCCCTCCCTTCCCTTCTCCCTCCCCTTCCTCTCTTATCTCCCTCTAACCCCTCATCTCTCTACCCCTCCGTCTCAACCACCCCCTCTCTCTCTCTCTCTCTCTCTCTCTCTCTCTCTCTCTCTCTCTCTCTCTCTCTCTCTCTCTCTCTCTTTCTCTCTCTCTCTCTCTCTCTCTCTCGTGATCTTTTGTGTGTATTTCTAGCTACACATAATTATTACACATGTAATAAAGTTTTCTTTTATAATCATTATAGATTTTCAACAATCCACTGCTAGTGGGCGAAGCTGCAACCTCTACTGCACCAAGAAAACCAGCAATGTCCCAGTGTGCATCTTCTACGGATACAAATGTGACACCACGTGATACTTCTACGCCCTGTACTTCCAAGCGATCAGCCAAAAGGACACATGACGATGCAGATGACGTAATTAGGGAAGCCCTCCAGCAAATGAGGGAATTGTCGTCTACACAAGACACTGCCGATGAGTTCACTGATTTTGCAAAAGTAATTGCAAATGACTTGCGACAACTGACGGGTGAAACCCAAATTGTGGCACAAAAATTAATATATGACGTTATATTCTTGCTAAACTTGGTAAACTTTCAACTTCCTCAATGATTAGACAGTAATTCATAATCTAGATGGGTTTACACATAGTGCATTTTTTTATTTTGAGTTTGGATTGTGTTCCAGCCCCCTAAAAATAAATGGAAATTGTAAAGTGTGAACACACACACACACACACGTATGTATACATATATATGCGGGAGCAGACACACATGTATCCATATACATATATGCTAAAGTATATATGTAATGGATAGAAATAGCACTATTATTTCATATAAACACAGCTGGGCCTTTATTACACATAACATAAGCATACATAATGGACGACAATACACTATGTACTAAGCTCAATAAAGTTGTTTGCATTATTTGAGTTTTGTTTTTAACACTGAAGATAATCCCTTTACATGTTTTCTGGTTAATTTAAGTTACAGAAGCGCTCACCTTCAAGTAATCATCTCTGAGAGCTGTGTATATTGCTTTGCATGTTTCCGGTATGATGAGAGACAAACTCTGCTTGGATATCCTGGTGGAGTATTGCAGTGCTGTGTATGAACATCCAGATGCTAAGAATCTGAGGGTTGCTTCCAGACGAGCCTCTGCACATATGCTCTGCCTCAAGTGGGTATCTTGTTTTGTTATGTATGGTTCCACTTTTCCTAGGAGTGTGTGGAAACTATTTACATCCATTCTCATATACTGGATAAAACCATCTTCAGGCTTGTCGTGGAGTTCGCGATATATAGTTGCATGACTTCCCAACTCTCCTCTTTTCCTCAACCAGTCCTTGCACCACACACGCCTATGAGCTCTGGCTTGTTTTTTTCTTTTTTATATACAATCCAGGAATTATCCCACACAAGGCTATTTTCTTCCTCTCGACTGTGTTCGGCATGGTGAGACAAGTGCCGCACCTGACTCCTTAGCAGGGTCAGTGTGAAACTGAACCATGAACCCGTATTTGACACCACTCATCAGTTTACAACTTTGCCCGCCAGTCTTTTCCCGGTGAAGGAGTAGATATTGTACAGGGCTCAGCTACATCTGGTAGTACTGTTTGTTGCCAGATCCCTGCCTGTGGTTTTCCCCGCTTCTGACGTCATCAACCCTCATTCTCATTACTCATTGTGATCTGGTATCACTGTTTGCCCGTCGGGCATGCTCGATTGTTTGGACACACCTTAACGAAGCAAATAATGCGTGTTCTTTCACAGAGCCGCCGGTCCCGCCTCGCCCGCATCCCTGGAGTGGGTCTAAAACTTTTCCTACGAGAACCATTTATTTACAGGATTTTGGAATCTCTCTCTGTCTCATTTTGTGCACATTCCCTCCACGGTGCGTCACGTTGACACTGTTTGCTCGGCCACAGTCTGCGGGGAGGACGGGCCCAGATTCAACGTCCACCTCTCTCCCTCGTTCCCTCATTATCATATTCAGTGTTAACTTCTGTCTGTTTGATTTTTTTTTTTTTTTCACAGCAGCATTCTTATCTTGCGAGTATTACAACAGAGGACTCAGAGATGTTAAGACTGTGGAGTACATCGTTGTGCAGAATTACTGAATATGTACGTATGTTATTATATAAATATAACTAACAGAAGGAGAAATGCTTTTATTCCTTTGATTTTACCTTTTTCATCTACTTTTTTATTCTTCTGTTGATTCACTCACTAGTGTCTATCTGCTTGCTTGCCTCTCTGTGTGTATATATGTATGTGTCTGTTTTTTTGTGTGTCAGGAAGAAATCTCAAACCACTATCTACGGATCTCAAGGCTCACATCGCGCCAACAAACAAATCATTAAATATTTTTATTTTTACGGACGTGAGATTTTTTTTTTCTTTCTCTCTCTTTCCGGACTTCTTATTGGAGGTTCGCTTCCCTCCAGTTTTCCCCCAGCAGAAGTTTCCCTGAGAGGCTGGTGAGGCATGCGTTGTGTGAGTGCCTTCCAGTTCTTTATTCAGTGGCGGGCTTCCCCATGACGGCACACCACGCCGCACCTGCTGAGTGACTCTGACAACACCCTCACCAGGAGTTGTTTCCTGCGTGGTAATGGTCTGCACGGGAACCTTGAAAACACTAAATCATCGCCTTCACTCGCTCTTACACACACACACACACACACACACACACACACACACACACACACACACACACACACACACACACACACAGACACACACACACACACACAAATCGTCAATTTCTTGAGTAGGGGGTGATAGGAAACACAAGCCACAAACTGCCCTATCCTTTTGGTTCTGGGTTCTCATAATTTTTGTAACGACTGGACAGCCACGAGTATTTGGTGGGCGAGTGGCTGGTCTCCGAGACACGAGCCGCTGAGAGATGTGCCCATTGCGTTAACTGATAAGGGAACGACTTGATGAAGTATAGATGATTGCGAGTATTAATATATTTATTTATATTTTTATCAGCCACGGATAATTAGGATTCTTACAGTGTGTGTGTGTGTGTGTGTGTGTGTGTGTGTGTGTGTGTGTGTGTGTGTGTGTGTGTGTGTGTGTGTCTGTGTGTTTGTTGTGTGTGTGTGTGTGTTGTGTGTGTCTGTGTGTGTGTGTGTGTGTGTGTGTGTGTGTGTGTGTGTGTGTGTGTGTGTCTTTGTGTTTAGTGTGTGTGTGTGTGTGTGTGTGTGTGTGTGTGTGTGTGTGTGTGTTTAGTCTGAGTGTGTGTCTGTGTGTGTGTGTGTGTGTGTTTAGTGTGAGTGTGTGTCTGTGTGTGTGTGTGTGTGTGTGTGTGTGTGTGTGTGCGTCTGTGATGACGGCAGGCTGTAGCTCCGAAACTAGCCGCGGGATATTCTCGGTAAAACTCTCATTGTGATTCCCATGCAGTTACTGACCTCTCCTAGGCCTCATCTGAGTTTACCTCACCTGGCCTGATCCACAGCATGTTTAAGAGTGATGTGCACCTACTCTCAGTGTGACTCCCATGCAAAGTTATAATCGTGTTATGACCTAAACCTAACCCAACCTAAACCGGTGCTACTTTGGTATGCGATATACGTGTCATGAAGCTATTTTGGAATGCGACCTACACTTTGTATTGTGATGTATATACAAGAAAAGATATACTTTTCCTTTTATTATCAAGAGACGAGGAAAACACTTGTCTTGGTTTGGAGGGAATGTTTGGTTAGGAAGCCTGAAGCACGAGTGGAATGTCTGTTTGAGTGTCGAAGCTCCGGTCCCGACTCAACAAGGTGCTACATGTAGCAACAGCACACTTCATTCCGGCACAGACACAGACATCAGTCTCCATAGCCGACCTGCGCTCCCTGCCGTGATTTTACCTGCTTAGTGACATGTGAATATATAAAGAACCCTTCAGATGTTAGCTAAACAGTTTTACAACGAGATCACAGACGAGACGAAGGCGGTTACATTTAACAGTAGTTTCCAAGCTTTCTGTGGCAATTTATTTTTTTTTACTTATTTATCTATTTATTTATTTATTTATTTATTTTTTTATTCAAGCTATCTCATGTTTCGGTGCATGAATTGACAGACAGAGGTGACGCAGCAACCTGTGATTGGTTCGACGAGTGTCGTGTGGTTTGCTCACAAGCTGTTTGTTAACAATCGTGGAAAAATGGTAAGCATTAAAAAGGAGTCTGTGCAAATTGACGAAGCGCGGTTCGCAGGAAACCGAAAATACAAGAGAGGTAAAATACGGCAAAATCATGTACCAGAATCAAACGACAGCGAGGCTGTGGTGGAAAACAACCCAAACCATGGACGACGAGTTGATGGTTCCTGGATATTGGGAGTGAAGAAAAGTGGAGATTGGCGTTATTGTGACGCACACACAAGAAATCGTGAAACACTGGAACACTGCAACTCATCATTCAAAGAGAAGTTACGGAAAATTATGTAATTCATTGTCACGAAGGACCGGCATATTATAATTTAAAGCGTTTAAATCACCATGATTTAACTGTTAACCATCAGCGACATTATGTTGGTCCAAACACTACACCAAACACTCACACAACTGAAACAAGCTGGCTACACTCAAAAGTTTGCATTTCGAAAAAAACAAAAAAATGAGTGAAAGAAAAAAAAAACTCTGAGGATCTATTCCTTATTTTTTAAAGAGTATAAATAGCAGCTATCAAAAAAAAAAAAGTAGGTCTACAGATGACAGTTCGTGTACAAAGCATGCAAAACGTTCACTCATCCAGAAATGTATTTAATCTTGTAAAGTTCTCCATTAAGCAGGCACACCATTGGATTACTGTCTAGTCACACACGAACATGCGCATATTCACGGGCAGCAAACATGCAAGGTACACTCAAATACTCTGGAGCAAAGCTGCCTCATCTTGTTTCATTGATCAGCCCACTCTTGCACACTGTCAAGCCAAAACTATTTTTCATTTACCATCGACGATTTTTATATTCAGATCAAAATTTAAATGACGTTTGAGAACTTTCGGCCAATATTCATTGAAGGATGTGACGGCCTTAAGCGCCGCACGGGGGGGGGGGGGTAGAAGGTGGCTGTCGGGTCCGGCCTGGAGCCCAAGGCAGAGAACTAGCAGCAGGTCCTTCTTTTCCTTTGCGGCCTCAAGTTTCAATAGTAGTCGTCCACTTGCAACGCCTCGCACTAGGCAAGGGGTCGCCATAAGCAAGAGATCAATGTCTGCCATTCACCAGATGTTTCCCGGAGGGGGGAGTCCTTATGGGGAGTAAGGGCTCTTTCCATAGTCTGGTGGAGGGTGTGTACGGGTCCTTTGATTATGATGACGCCGAGCTGAACAACTCGCCATGAACGAGGACACGCCGTGCACCATGCACCAGACACTGGCAGCACGAGGGGTTCTTTAGGGGAGAAAAGGCTCACGTCATGACAGTGGTTGGGGAGTGGTGTGTGGCGGGTCATTGCTCATGGCGACCTGTGTGAGGCGCGGCAAGGTTGCATCGTCACTGCCCTCACACCCAGGGACTGGAGTGGACCCTTGGGGAGGAAGGGTTCGTCCTGGTACCTATGTAGGTAGGTAGACAATTTCCTATAGCTTTCGCCGCGCCCGCATCGTTATCGTGGAAACTCGCATCGTTATCGTGGAATCGTATCGTTATCGTGGAATCGCATCGTTATCGTGGAATCGCATCGTTATCGTGGAAACTCGCATCGTTATCGTGGAATCGTATCGTTATCGTGGAATCGCATCGTTATCGTGGAATCGCATCGTTATCGTGGGGTCGCATCGTTATCGTGGAATCGCATCGTTATCGTGGAAACTCGCATTGTTATCGTGGAAACTCGCATCGTCTTCGTGGAATCGCATCATTATCGTGGAAACTTGCATCGTATCGTGGAAACTCGTGTCATTATCGTGGAATCGCATCGTTATCGTGGAAACTCGTATCATTATCGTGGAATCTTTTCGTTATCGTGGAATCGTATCATTATCGTGAAATCGTATCATTATCGTGGAATCGATTCATTATCGTGGAATCTTTTCGTTATCGTGGAATCGTATCATTATCGTGGAATCGTATCATTATCTTGGAATCGTATCGCTATCGTGGAATCACATCGTCACTGTGGAAACTCATATAAATTTCGTGGAATCGCACCGTTATCGTGGAAACTCGTATCATAATCGTGGAATCGCATCGTTATCTTCGTTACCCGCATCGTAATCTTCGTTATTTATTTATTAATTTGTTTATTTATTTAAAGCATCAAATTCGTTATCATTACTTGAGCTTCTATAATACATTGATTATTTATGGTGGCGTTTTTCTGGTGGTTATGACTTAAAAACAATCTGAAATACCACGCTGTACTCCTCTCTCTCTCTCTCTCTCTCTCTCTCTCTCTCTCTCTCTCTCTCTCTCTCTCTCTCTCTCTCTCTCTCTCTCTCTCTCTCTCTCTCTCTAACAGTATGCCACGCTTCACGAACCTGCCACCTTATTCCTTCTATCATCAAATTTGTTTTTTCTACATGCGTAACTTTTTAAACTACCGTCACTTTGCTTCTCGGGATTCAGTGCGAGGCTATGATGGCATTTGGCAACGTTTTGTGGAAGTTCCTAAGGTGCCAAGGGTGTTATCACAATAGTATCCAGAGGTAGTCTGACAAGGACACAGCACCGTCCTGCTTTGGCGCACAAAGAGAACCCACAAAGAGTACTAAGATAAATCAGTCACAGCATGGCTTCACGAAGGGGAAGTCTTGCCTGACAAACTTGTTAAGATTTTACAGTAAAGTGTACGAGGCAGTAAATAATGGTGATAGCTATGATACTCGTATCTTATATCTGGACTTTAGTAAAGCATTTGACAAGGTACCCCATCAAAAATTCCTGAGAAAGGTTAGGGCACACGGGATGGATGGGAAGGTGTTGGGCTGGATAAGGTCATGGCTTAGCGACAGGCGACAGAGAGTGGTAATAAACGGCTCGAAATCCGTGTGGGGTGCCACAGGGATCAGTATTAGTGACATTGTTGTTTTTAATATGTATCAATGACTCGGATAGTGGAATTAGTAGTGATGTTAGTAAATTTACGGATGACACAAAGATAGAGAGATTAATTAGGCCAGAATCGGATGCCATCGCCCTGCAGACAGATTTAGATAGGATGAACGAATGGACGGGCAGATGGCAAATGCAGTTCAATATTAACAAATACAAAGTACTTAGCGTAGGTAGAGGAAACCCACACAGTAGGTACACTATAAGCAACGAAACTCTGGTAGGTTCAGAGTACGAAAAGGATTTAGGAGTTGTAGTTAGCTCTGAACTCCGTCTAAGAAAACAATGCATAGAGGCAACAAACAGGGCAAATAGGGTTTTATGATTAATTTTTAGGAGTGTTAAGAGAGAGAGAGAGAGAGAGAGAGAGAGAGAGAGAGAGAGAGAGAGAGAGAGAGAGAGAGAGAGAGAGACGAAAAATGTTAATGGAAACGGAATTGAGCTGTTCTGTAAAAGGTTTTTGGAATTACGTAATAATTTTTGTGATGTAATCGCTTCCCTTTGTAACGTTATATATATATATATATATATATATATATATATATATATATATATATATATATATATATATATATATATATATATATATATATATATATATATATATATATATTGTATAATTGTTCCCTGGTGTGAAGTAATAGCGGTTTAAGGTGATGTGTTCCCTCACCGTGATTTTAACCAGAAGGTGGATGGTGGTGTTGAAAAATTGTTGTCCTTTAAATGTCTTTTGATTCAATAATATTGATGATGATGATAATAATAATAATAATAATAATAATAATAATAATAAATAAATGGCAGGTGGTCCGTGAGTCTTCGTAGAGTGTTATTACATGTTATGCGCAAGTGTTGCATCGTCGCCATTTTGAAATGTTGCCACAATGAATTACAAAAAATATAATAACAATAACTGCTGAACAACTGGCGTTTAACATCGTTATTTCGAAATTTGAAATTTCTCACGAAGACATTCCTACGTGCACCAAGATTCCTTGTTTCCTTCCTAATGTCCTCATCACCATGCAATCAGCAGTGATGATGTGGCCCAGGCATGACAACGCTCGCACGTATTCCAGCTTGGTGCGCCCAGACACATGACCGGAGGTGCCAGCGGCGGCGCGCGCTTGAGTGGAATACACATATACGCGGATTTAGCCATGCTAAATTTAATGTAGTGCTTACTAGCAAATTCCTCGCAGATTCGCAGCAAGCCATTTAGCGCCGCTGCACTCGGGCACACCAAGGTTAGGTCATCCGCACATGAAAAATTATTTGGTGCCTCATTTGCAATATGACAGCCCACACGAGAGCGTTCAGCATTACGTTGAGTTGGTCCTCGCATAGGCTGAACAGGTGCGGGGTCAGCACGGATCCCTCGCTAATTCCACTGTGCATGCAGAATGGCGCCGACACTGAGCCACTCCATCTGGGGCTGGATTCAAGAAAGAGTTACCAATTTCTTAAGTCCCTAAGAAATTCGTATCTATTATAAGAGTGATTCACTGAATACTTATGAACTTCTTAGGTCGCTGAGATGTTAACAACTTTTTTAAGCCCCATAATGTTTCGCAACCCGGACCTATGAGCGCCTTTTCTCCAGTACACAACCTGCAACATAAACACCAACGAAGCCAGAGGTCACAAGAAGTAGTACACTGAAATGTGAAAGTAATGGTAACATTAGCACATGATTGTGGCCTGAGAAGGTAAGAAGGGGTCTATATATGGAAATACACGTGGTATTAAAACTTGACCGTGGCTTGAGAAGGGAAGAAGGAGAGTGAGATATGGAAATACAAGTGACATTACCATATGACAGTGACCTGAGGAGTGAAGGAGATTGAGATAAGGAAATATAAGTGGCATTAGCACATGACAGTGGCCACAGAAAGGAAAGGGTATTCAGAGACCCCTTAAACCCTGCTGAGATGCATGGTGGCAGGTTTCCACACAGGAAAATATTGGTGTAACAAACTGGAACCTGCAAATTGTCAACATTAGACAAAAAAATGCCTGATGTTCACATTATGCAGCTCAATTTTGCCCGATGTGAATATAACATGCCTAAACAAAGCTAGAAAATTATGCATGATCTGCACGAGTTACATTTAAGTAATCTAAGCTAACCTTATCGAGAAAATTGAACTGCATAATGTGAACATCAGGCATTTTTTGCCTAACGTTGACAATTTGTAAACATTGTGCAAATTGGTTGCCTAATGTTCACGTTAGGGAATTATCCACATTGAGAAGAAAAAGGAGGAATGAGATGTGGATGTGAGAAAGGAGGAGCAGGAGGTAAAGGAGGGAGAAGGTGGAGTTAATATATATATATATATATATATATATATATATATATATTATATATATATATATATATATATATATATATATAATATATATATATATATATATATATATATATATATATATATATATATATATATATATATATATATATATATATATATATATGAAGCAGCGGAGGAGAAGAGTAATAAAGAGGGAAGAGATATGGGAGTAATGGAAGGAAATCTGGAGAGAAACAATGGGATGGAGAAGGTACGGAAGCAAAAGGGTAGAGAATGTTGGCGAGTGGTGAAAGGGGAACGTGAAACGGAATAGCTTAGGAGAGGAACAGAGTGAGAGCAGGAGAGAAGGAGAGGGGGAGGAGAAGAAAAAGGAGGGTTGAGATGTGGATGTGAGAAAGGAGGAGCAGGAGGTAAAGGAGGGAAAAGGTGGAGTTAATAAGGAGGATGCGGAGGCGATGAAGAAGTGGTGAAGGAGAAAAAGAGGGTATGAATTATGGGCTCTCTCTCTCTCTCCTCTCTCTCTCTCTCTCTCTCTCTCTCTCCTCTCTCTCTCTCTCTCTCTCTCTCTCTCTCTCCAACGTCTACTTAATTTTTTTTTATTTCTAAACTATCATAATTTGAATCTTGGTCGTCCTAGACATTGGTTAAGTCAGGTCAGCTTAATGTATCTATCTATTTATCTATCTATCTATCTATCTATCTCTGTCTGTTTATTCAGGAGAGGAAAGAAAAGCCAATATTATTCATAACAAAGAGGAAAGTTAAAGTACAGATTATTCAGGAAAGAGTGTTTTGAGAGAGAGAGAGAGAGAGAGAGAGAGAGAGAGAGAGAGGAGAGAGAGAGAGAGAGAGAGAGAGAGAGAGAGAGAGAGAGAGGGAGAGAGAGTAACTTAAGTAACTCGAACGAAAAAAAAAATACACGACAGGTTGAGACAGCAAATTACCACACACACACAAAAAAAAAAAAAAAAAAAAAAAACATAGAAAGGGAAATACCAACAAAAAAGATGGAAGCAGGAAGCGTTAATGAAAGCAAAGGCGAAGAATCTGACGAAGTTCATAAAAACGAAGAGAAACGGTCAGATAATGAACATGAAAACAGTAAAAGGAAGATGGCAATTCAAGAGATAAAGATGGTGGAGAGGTTTTTCAGCAGCGCTGTCACGCTTCACGCACAGGCCCCACAGACTCTGCTGAACACCAAGGAAGCGATTTAAAAGCGGCAAGGTGACGGTGGAGCACGCGCTCAGACTCCCACAAACCTCTCACCACCAGAATGACCGCTTGGAAGGAAGCGTGCCTGGGGTGGAGGGTCAAGACGGTAACTCAAGCAGAAAAGAAAACGACGATGACGAGTATTACATCCCTGGCGACAAATCACTCGCCAGCCTTGAGTTCCCGACAACGAGAGAATGCACTGCCACCTCTCAGACGTGGAGGATGATGAGTGTGAAACGGATGGCGCTTCCTGGGATGAGAAGGACGACAGTGACGCTGAGAGTGAGGCCCGCTTGAGTCCCACTGAGTATCCCTCAGATGGCGAGGAGTACAGTCAGAGTGAAGACGGTGAGTGCGGTGGTGCCAGTGATGAGAATATAGCAAAGAAAAGCCAGACATCACCAGAGAAGGAGGTGGACTTCAGGCTGCTTAACAGACTGGCCGGCGAATTCAGTGACGGTAGCGAAGAGGAGGGGGACGAGAAGGCGGCGTGGAGCCGATGTCAGGATGTGAGCCGCACTCTGTAGATGCAGAAATGGTCTCTGTCTGCCCACTCAAAGAAAGAATTTACAGTCAAGAATTCCACTGCTGATGAGCTCCTTTGTTCCCCAAAGTCAATCTTTCAACACATTCCATTCAAGAGAAGGAAGAAATTCTTGAACAGTTTATGGAAAAGAATGTCAGCAGAAACATTCGCCGCTATTTCATGAAAACAGCTTGCCGAAGGAATTTCGCGATATTCAAGGTGTGGCGGCGTGCCCAGGCCATCAAGCGGTTCCCAGGCCTGCGCCTTGGAACACAGGACACTGCAGCGTGGCAGTCTTTCACGTGGCAGAAGACCTCCCTTAACGACTTCCTCATGGCAGAGAAAGACACCCTTCTTTACAGTTTGTCGCGGAACCACAAAGTGTCGTGTGAAGAAATCTTTCAAGCTCAGGCGACGTAAGAAACGGCGACTCTTAGTCAAGATTGTCAGGTTCTTGGACCAGCTCCCCATCCGCCGCCTCCAGTACCTGAATGAACACGACCTCGCAAAGGCACAGCGGGAAAATAAAGGGGAGCGGCAAAGTCACTCAGACATGACTCCCGTGTTGCAGTTTTTACAGACTGTGGCTACAATGCAAAGACAGGAGTCGCCCTTTCCCTGCCACGGCCCCTGTTTGTGCAAAAACATGTTGAGAATATACTCGTCTGTCGCGAATGAAACTTATCAAAGCTTGACGCGTAAGTTACTCCAGCAGAAGCACAAAACACCTGAAGAGACGCTTATCGGAGCACGAGCTTAACAGTCTGTTCCCCTTGTGCCCCAAAGATGACACAGGTCTGATGCACCTCCCTAAACACCAGAGGCTGCACGACCACTACCGCTACCACCACCACCACAACCATCACCAGCCCCAACAACCACTGAGACAAGCAAGCAATCAAACCGACACTCCACATCTCCTCCCAGATGAAGACTTATGAATAATAGGGAGCCACTGGAAGACACGGAGCTCTGAGAACGATCGCCACTCACATAAATCAACAGCAAGTGACAGTGATACAAACCATAATGACAAAGGAAGTGACAGAGATGGACAAAAGATTAATTACACGCTGACATTCTCTCTCTCTCTCTCTCTCTCTCTCTCTCTCTCTCTCTCTCTCTCTCTCTCTCTCTCTCTCTCTCTCTCTCTCTCTCTCTCTCTCTCTCTCTCTCTCTTTCTCTCTCTCTCTCTCTCTCTCTCTCTCTCTCTCCTCTCTCATCTCTCCTCTCTCTCTCTCTCTCTCTCTCTGACTCTTCCTCTCTCTCTCCTCTCTCTATTCACTCCAATTCACTTTAATTTGCTCAGTGAGATATCATAAGTCACTTCAAGTTATATATATATTTTGTTTTCTTCTGCCTCTAATCAGCGTGTTTTTTGAAGCTCAAATCCGATGAATTTTGTGGCTTAGTGAATCATTGTTTTCGTCCTTGTTCTCTGTCAAGAATGTTGTTTTTCTTTCTCTAATTGTTTCTTGTGTTCTTGTTATGTGCAGTGTAGCTTAGTGTGCACCGGAGAAGAAGTCATTGTTTTTACTAAATACTAATGTTCTTGTTATCTATGATGTTGTTTGGTATGGACTAAAGTAAATAACAAAAATAAATAAATATAAGAAAAATAAAAAAAAAATGAGTAGATAATAGATGTTCTTAGATATCTTTATTTTTTTTTTCACTTATTATTTATGTTCCTGTTATCTCTCAATGGCGGTGTGCACTGAAGTAGACGATAACCAATGAACAGGAGAGGAAAATGTCCTTCGATTCAGTTTATCCTTTAGTGGCATCACAGAAGATAATGATAGTGTTTCTTAATTATCTTCCCTATTATCATCGGTCCATCTTGCGGTGGACTGAAGTAGATAGGAAACCAAAGAAGGGAGGTAGAGAACTTTCTTAGATGCCTTCGTCCTCTACTGAAATAATAGAAGATAATAATAGTGATTCCTGATTTTTATTTATTTATTTTTTTCCCTCGCAGTTTTTGTTGTCCTTGGCCAGTGTACTTCTTACGTAACAAAAGATCTTCCTTACCATCATCTATCCAGACTGAAACACAAAGGTAGCCTGAGGAGAGCGGAAAATGTTCTTATATTTCTTTGACTCCTAGTGGAGTTGTATGGGAGGATGATAGTGACTCATTGATCTTCCTCATGATCATCACAATCATCACCATCATAGGGAAAAATAGCAGTGATTCTTGCCTATATTCCCCACGAACACTACCACCACCACCACCACCACCACCACCACCGTCACAGAGGGAGATTAATAATAATTCTCACCTCTCTTCCTCACCACAACCACCACCACCATCACTGTGGAAGAATACAGTAATAATTCTTGCTTATGTTCCTCCTCATCATCATCATCATCAACACGATCACTCCATCACTACCTCATCTATTCTTTTACTTGCATATCCTGCAAATTACATGAACATTTCACAGTTCCTTTCACAACCTGCAAACATCAATCAGTCTACTATTCCTCTGCCATCACAATCATAAACATCTCCATCATTCCATCACTACCTCGATAATATTTTTTTTTACCTACACACCAACTAAATCATGTCATCATTACACTATTACTCACAACCTTCACCATTCCATCATTCCTCATACACGTAACACTTTTAAGAGATTTCCATTCAGTTCATTTTCTTTCTCTGACTTCACGATCCCCACCAACCCAACCATTACTTTCCTCTGCTCAGCCAACTTGTGTTATTCCTGCTATTCGTGATTAAATTCTCTCTCTCCCTACGTCGCGTCTGTATTAGTCCCAATTTCTTCCTTCCCGATATATTTTGCAAGGCAGCACACGTGGCAGCTTGGTCCATGATGGGGAGAGAGAGAGAGAGAGAGAGAGAGAGAGAGAGAGAGAGAGAGAGAGAGAGAGAGAGAGAGAGAGAGAGAAGGGGGGAGGGTAAGACACACACACACACACACACACACACACACACACACACACACACACACACACACACACGTACGACCAAACAATAAAGCTGAGACAGAGAGACAGAGACATACGGTATATACATACATATATATATACATACACACATACATACATACAGACAGACAGACAGACAGACAGGTCACTGATAAAATAGTGATAAATACCCCAGAATGGTGCGTGCGACAAGCTGGAATCAAGTTTTTTTTTCTTTTCTTCTCGGCGTCCTCGTTTAAAATTAACTTGTTCTGAGTGGTGACATGGAAGAGGTAAGAGAAGAAGGACCCACTGTGCTTATTTCCACCACCAAACAACTCGGTGCTTAATGACGATCGGTGCTAATGGTGGCTCCTCACGCGCCCAGCCACCACCACCGACACTTTGATCTGTCGCCAATCAGGGATTTACTCGTGCCACCTCTCGCGATGGTAGTAATAGTAGTGGTGGTAATAATAATAATAATAATAAAAATAATAATAATAATAATAATAATAATAATAATGATAATAATAATAATAATAATAATAATAATAATAATAATAATAATAATAATAATAATAATAATAATAATAATAATAATAATAACGTATTTTTTTATCATATTGACAATGATGACAATGATTACTAATAACAATGATAACAAAGTTACTAATACTTTTACTACTACTAATACTGATGCTACTACTACTACTACTACTACTACTACTACTACTACTACTACTACTACTACTACTACGACTACTACTACTACTACTACTACTATTTATAATAATAACAATAGTGTAAACCTTTCATGATAACGACAACGATGACGATGATCCATAATAATAATAATAATAATGATAATGACAGTAAGCGGTGATCAGGTGACCTGAGGTGACCTCCTCATACTGGTGGTGAACCTCAACGTGACAGATGACCTCACTAAGGTTACAGGTCAGAGAGATTACCTGTATTTACATTTATGATAACTAGTATTTAATAAGCTGTCTTATTTTACTGGTAAGGATTTTATTTATTTATTTATTTATTTATTTTATTTATTTATTTTTTTTGGCAAGAGTTTTCATAATTTTCCTTTTTTTTCGTTTTTTTTTTTTTTTTTTAGTGTTTTGTTCCTATGATTTGACACGTGTCTGTTCCTCAGGTATATCAATGAATTATTCCACACTTAAGCAATTTTATGTGTGGTGTCGCTGCTCGATGGCTGCCCCGGCGCTGGAGCTCCCGACTTTTTACCTCTTTTTTTTTCAACATTTTTGGCAAGTCTGCACTCTTGGGGCTGTTCTGCGGTAACCATGAATGCCTCTAGAGCAACTCTGAAACCGTGAAACCGGAAAATACACGTGCTGTGTGGTGTAATTCTGTGTGTTATGATGGTGACTGCAGCCTCACTGTCCTACTGTTCTGCGGTAACCATGAATGCCTCTAGAGCAACTCTGAAACCGTGAAACCGGAAAATACACGTGCTGTGTGGTGTAATTCTGTGTGTTATGATGGTGACTGCAGCCTCACTGTCCTACTGCATGTAAACATGCAGTAGGACAGTGCTTCCCTGCTCGATTTGCGACCCTCCCTGGACTCACCTCTACCTGCTGAGTTCATTAATGACGTAAGAAGACTACAAGAACTACAGGCAAGTCACAATGAGAAGAAATACTCTGAAAATGCAACGACAAGAAAGCACCGCAAGGGGAGAAGAGGGCGGCGCAGCGGTGTATGAGTGAGAATGAGGAGACGTGGCATGAGAACCCCACTGCCAGCCATCACCTTTGGTAATATACGCTCAATTAGAAATAAAATGGATGAGTTGTGCACCAACTGTAAGTTTATCCGAGAATATAGAGACAGTGCAGTAATCGCCCTCACGGAAACCTGGTTACAAGATCGGGATGCGGACAGCACAGTGACTATTGATGGGTTTGTGTTGGTGCGGTCTGACAGGAGAGGTGTTGATAAGAACCGAGGGGGTGGCGTTGCTGCTTATGTAAATGACAGATGGTGTTCACAAATTAAA
Source organism: Scylla paramamosain (assembly GCF_035594125.1). Taxonomy (NCBI): domain Eukaryota; kingdom Metazoa; phylum Arthropoda; class Malacostraca; order Decapoda; family Portunidae; genus Scylla; species Scylla paramamosain. The sequence goes on along the minus strand of NW_026973800.1, from coordinate 55,705 downwards.
GTTAAGGAAAGCTATTGTGACAACAACATCGAGTATTTAGCGTTTACCTGTCGACCCTTTTACCTACCACGTGAACTTAGCAAGATAAATGTAGTATTTGTGTATATACCCCCGGATGCGGATGAATCTATAGCAGCTGATACACTAGAAAACTGTGTTACAAACTGTGAAAACGAAAACTCGAACAGCGCAATAATTGTTTTAGGTGATTTTAATCATTGCGATTTTCAAGGAAAAGTCCCTACATACTACCAAACAGTGCATTGTTTCACAAGAGGCAACGTTACACTAGATAAGATGTATTGTAACATTAAGGATGGATACAAAGTTTTTAAACGACCTAACATTGGAAATGGAAACCATAACATGCTATATTGTGTTCCTACATATAAACAGCTACTGAAAAGAGTTAAACCGAAAGAAAAAATAGAAATTAGAAAATGGGATGATAATAACAGGCAACAACTACAAGCTTGTTTTGAGTGTACAGACTGGTCTGCCCTGATAGAAAACGGAATTGACATCAACACCAACTTAGATATTTTCGATGGTTATTTCCACTTCTGCTTTGATATGATCGTACCTACCAAGAAAATAAAGATATACCCAAACAATAAACCATGAATTAATACAGAGCTAAAATCTATGCTAAATGAAAAACACAGACTCGAGCGTAATAGAAGTGATGCTGAAAGAAGAATATTGCAAAGAAACATAGATAAGAAAACATCTGATTCTAAAAGAATATACAAAAAAAAAAGTTGAAGGCTTGTTTAAGACAAATAGAGTAAAAGACGCTTGGAAGGGACTTAAAACCCTGTGTGGGCACAAGAAGAAACAGAGTGTGCCTCAACCAGAAAATATCAACACATATGTAAACGAAATGAACGCGTTCTTTGCGAGATTTGAAAGCCATGATTTCAGTGATGCGTGTAATGAGGTAATGACAGAAATTCAATCTCATAATGATGAAAGAATAATAATTAGGCAAGAAGACGTGCAGAAGTCCCTGCAGAATATACGGGCAGGTAAAGCTACAGGGCCAGATGGAATGCCTGCTATGGTACTTAAACATTGTGCAAAACAACTGACACCCGTACTGACAACATTATTTCAGGATTCAGTAGATCAGGGAGTGGTACCTTATAAATGTAAGGAATCTGAAGTAAAACCTATTGCAAAAATTAACTGTCCAAAAGATCCAAAAGATTTTAGACCTGTAGTATTAACATCTAATATGAAATGTTTAGAAAGTGTATTGAAAAATTACATCTGTGAAAAAAAAAAAAAAAACTAATAATATAAAAGACCCTATGCAGTTTGCTTATTGTAATAATAAGAGTGTACAGGATGCGACACTTACATTATTGAATGATGTTAACAAACATTTAGATAAGCCCAAATCACAAATTAGAGCACTGTTTATTGATTTTAGTTCAGCATTTAATTTTTTTTTTTTTTTTTATGTAGGAAGGATACTGGCCAAGGGCAACAAAAATCTAATAAAAAAAAATGCCCACTGAAATGCCAGTCCCTAAAAGGGTCAAAGCAGTGGTCAAAAATTGGTGGATAAGTGTCTTGAAACCTCCCTCTTGAAGGAATTCAAGTCATAGGAAGGTGGAAATACAGAAGCAGGCAAGGAGTTCCAGAGTTTACCAGAGAAAGGGATGAATGATTGAGAATACTGGTTAACTCTTGCGTTAGAGAGGTGGACAGAATAGGAGTGAGAGAAAGAAGAAAGTCTTGTGCAGCGAGGCCGCGGAAGGAGGGGAGGCATGCAGTTAGCAAGATCAGAAGAGCAGTTAGCATGAAAATAGCGGTAGAAGACAGCTAGAGATGCAACATCGCGGCTGTGAGAGAGAGGCTGAAGACAGTCAGTTAGAGGAGAGGAGTTGATGAGACGAAAAGCTTTTGATTCCACCCTGTCTAGAACAGCAGTATGAGTGGAACCCCCCCAGACATGTGAAGCATACTCCATACATGGACGGATAAGGCCCTTGTACAGAGTTAACAGCTGGGGGGGTGAGAAAAACTGGCGGAGACGTCTCAGAACACCTAACTTCATAGAAGCTGTTTTAGCTAGAGATGAGATGTGAAGTTTCCAGTTCAGATTATAAGTAAAGGACAGACCGAGGATGTTCAGTGTAGAAGAGGGGGACAGTTGAGTGTCATTGAAGAAGAGGGGATAGTTGTCTGGAAGATTGTGTCGAGTTGATAGATGGAGGAATTGAGTTTTTGAGGCATTGAACAATACCAAGTTTGCTCTGCCCCAATCAGAAATTTTAGAAAGATCAGAAGTCAGGCGTTCTGTGGCTTCCCTGCGTGATATGTTTACTTCCTGAAGGGTTGGACGTCTATGAAAAGACGTGGAAAAGTGTAGGGTGGTATCATCAGCATAGGAGTGGATAGGACAAGAAGTTTGGTTTAGAAGATCATTAATGAATAATAAGAAGAGAGTGGGTGACAGGACAGAACCCTGAGGAACACCACTGTTAATAGATTTAGGAGAAGAACAGTGACCGTCTACCACAGCAGCAATAGAACGGTCAGAAAGGAAACTTGAGATGAAGTTACAGAGAGAAGGATAGAAACCGTAGGAGGGTAGTTTGGAAATCAAAGCTTTGTGCCAGACTCTATCAAAGGCTTTTGATATGTCCAAGGCAACAGCAAAAGTTTCACCAAAGTCTCTAAAAGAGGATGACCAAGACTCAGTAAGGAAAGCCAGAAGATCACCAGTAGAGCGGCCTTGACGGAACCCATACTGGCGATCAGATAGAAGGTTGTGAAGTGATAGATGTTTAAGAATCTTCCTGTTGAGGATAGATTCAAGAACTTTAGATAAGCAGGAAATTAAAGCAATAGGACGGTAGTTTGAGGGATTAGAGCGGTCACCCTTTTTAGGAACAGGTTGAATGTAGGCAAACTTCCAGCAAGAAGGAAAGGTAGATGTTGACAGACAGAGCTGAAAGAGTTTGACTAGGCAAGGTGCAAGCACGGAGGCACAGTTTCGGAGAACAATAGGAGAAACCCCATCAGGTCCATAAGCCTTCTGAGGGTTTAGGCCAGCGAGGGCATGGAAAACATCATTACGAAGAATTTTAATACGAGGCATGAAGTAGTCAGAGGGTGGAGGAGAGGGAGGAACAAGCCCAGAATCGTCCAAGGTAGAGTTTTTAGCAAAGGTTTGAGCAAAGAGTTCAGCTTTAGAAATAGATGTGATAGCAGTGGTGCCATCTGGTTGAAGTAGAGGAGGGAAAGAAGAAGAAGCAAAGTTATTGGAGATATTTTTGGCTAGATGCCAGAAATCACGAGGGGAGTTAGATCTTGAAAGGTTTTGACATTTTCTGTTAATGAAGGAGTTTTTGGCTAGTTGGAGAACAGACTTGGCATGGTTCCGGACAGAAATATAAAGTGCATGAGATTCTGGTGAAGGAAGGCTTAAGTACCTTTTGTGGGCCACCTCTCTATCATGTACGAGGTGTGTCATTAAAGTTCCAGGACTGGTGCCACACAAGTTTTATTTCACATCCAGGCTACAAACTATAGGTTATCTCCTTCGAAGTAATCCCCCTGGCACCGCATGCACTTGTCCATCCTTCTCTGCCAGGCTTGCATGCACTGCTGGAAGGATTCTTGCGGGATGCTCCTCAGCTCCGTCGTCACGGCCTTTTTGATGTCGTCCGCATCATCAAAACGGGTCCCCTTCATGACCTCCTTGAGCTTGGGGAAGAGGAAGAAGTCGCACGGAGCGAGGTCAGGTGAGTAGGGCGGTTGCTCCAGCACGGCGATGTTCTTCTTGGCCAAGAACTCTCTGATGCTCAGGGCATTGTGAGCAGGCGCATTGTCGTGGTGAAGCAGCCACGAGTTGCCCTGCCACAACTCCCGCCTCTTCTCGCGCACTGCACGAAGCAGACGCCGCAGTACTTCTTTGTACACATGTTGGTTGACTGTCTGGCCCTGTGGCAAGAACTCGCAGTGGACGATGCCCCTCACATCGAAGAAAGCGATCAACATGACCTTGAAGCTGGACCTGGACTGCCTTGCTTTCTTCGGCCGTGGCGACGCCGGACTCTTCCATTGAAGGCTCTGGCGTTTGGTCTCCGGGTCGTACTCAAATACCCAGGACTCATCGCCGGTGATGACTCTCCTGAGCAAGTCTGGTTCAGTTTCCAGACGCTCGAGGATGTCCTGACACACCTGCATGCGTCGTCCCTTCTGGTCATCGTTCAGGAGTCTCGGCACCATCTTCGCACAGACTTTCCGCATGCCCAGATCTTCAGTGATAATCTTCCACACGCTGTTGTGGTTCATGCCAAGCTCATCTGCGATCTTTCGAACAGTCAACCGACGATCGTCACGCACCATCTGCTTGACACGCTCAACATTGGCCTCATTCCTGCTCGTTGAGGGTCTTCCACTCCTGGGGTCATCTTCCACGTCCTCCCGGCCCTCTTTGAACCTCTTGCACCACTCAAAAACACGTGAGCGTGACATTGTCTCATCCCCGTACACTTTTTGCAGCATACCCAGTGCTTCTGACGGCGTTTTCCCCAACTGCACCAAAAACTTCAAGTTTGTTCGCTGTTCAGCGCTCATTGTTAAACGACCTGCAACAGAGGACATGATTTTAAAAGCACGTAAGAAAAAGATTAGTGACTGTAGAGGGTTGGGAGCGCAGTTGTATACTCCAGAAGGATTACTTTGAAGGGGAAATATGGTGGTTTGTGGCTTGGGTTTGAAATTCATCTTTTAGGACACCAGTCCTGGAACTTTAATGACACACCTCGTATAGCACGAGAACAAGCTGTGTTAAACCAAGGTTTAGAAGGTTTAGGACGAGAAAAAGAGTGAAGAATGTACGCCTCCATGCCAGACACTATCACCTCTGTTATGCGCTCAGCACACAAAGACGGGTCTCTGACACGGAAGCAGTAGTCATTCCAAGGAAAATCAGCAAAATACCGCCTCAGGTCCCCCCAACTAGCAGAGGCAAAACGCCAGAGGCACCTTCGCTTAGGGGGATCCTGAGGAGGGATTGGAGTGATAGGACAAGATAAAGATATGAGATTGTGATCGGAGGAGCCCAACGGAGAAGAAAGGGTGACAGCATAAGCAGAAGGATTAGAGGTCAGGAAAAGGTCAAGAATGTTGGGCGTATCTCCAAGACGGTCAGGAATACGAGTAGGGTGTTGCACCAATTGCTCTAGGTCATGGAGGATAGCAAAGTTGTAGGCTAGTTCACCAGGATGGTCAGTGAAGGGAGAGGAAAGCCAAAGCTGGTGGTGAACATTGAAGTCTTCAAGAATGGAGATCTCTGCAAAAGGGAAGAGGGTCAGAATGTGCTCCACTTTGGAAGTTAAGTAGTCAAAGAATTTCTTATAGTCAGAGGAGTTAGGAGAGAGGTATACAGCACAGATAAATTTAGTATGAGAATGACTCTGTAGTCGTAGCCAGATGGTGGAAAACTCGGAAGATTCAAGAGCGTGGGCACGAGAGCAGGTTAAGTCATTGCGCACATAAACGCAGCATCCAGCTTTGGATCGAAAATGAGGATAGAGAAAGTAGGAAGGAACAGAAAAGGGGCTACTGTCAGTTGTCTCAGACACCTGAGTTTCAGTGAGGAAAAGAAAATGAGGTTTAGAAGAGGAGAGGTGGTGTTCTACAGATTGAAAATTAGATCTTAGACCGCGAATGTTGCAGAAGTTAATGAAGAAAAAGTTGAGGGGGGTGTCAAGACACTTAGGGTCGTCGACGGAAAGGCAGTCCGACCTGGGGACATTTATGGTCCCCTCCCCAGATGGGGACTCCGAGGCTGGTGTAGGAGTCGCCATGATTTTAAAATTTTTTGAGTGAAGGGTGTGTGTGTTATTAGGTGCTTGTAGTTTTGTGTGGAGGAAGAGAGTTGTCTTTAGAGGGCAGGCTGTGACTACCCCCTTGTGTTGTGAGACACAAAGGGAAACGTTCAGTGAGGTCACAGCTGGGTTTAATGATAAGTTCACAGCACCCCCTGAACAGTGCTTTAGACCTCACTGGGAGTAATTATCGTCTCGGCAGGTGTCTACTGCCTCCTCCTAATACAATGAAACCTCATATTCTGCTCAATAAAATGCTAGAAATGGGTGTAAATAGAAATATCTTAAAATGGATTTTTAGCTTTTTATCCCAGAGAACCCAGTATACCAATATAAACAATGTTAAGTCTGATGTGATATTAACTAACACAGGAGCCCCACAAGGTTGTGTGTTGTCCCCTGTTCTTTTTACCTTGTAAGAAGTGGAATTGATGACTGTACTATTTTGAAATATGCTGATGATACAGTTATCTTAGGAAAAATTGTAAATGATAATTATGAAGGCTATTTAACTCAGGTTAAAAAAAAAAAATTGTTGATTGGAGTAAACAAAATTTTTTGGAGCTCAATGTAAAGAAAACTAAGCAGATGATATTTGATTTCAGAACTAAAAATAAACATGTACCAGACCTATTAACAATTAGAGAAGAAAACGTAGAAAGAGTAAACCAGTATAAGTATCTGGGCTTTATGATCGATGACCAGTTGAAGGGCAGTGTCAATACTCGTACAGATATGGTGTCAAGGAAATGTAACCAAAGACTACACTTTGTACGTATTTTGCGCAACTTACATGTAGATAAAGTGATCATTAGTCTATTCTACAAATCATTGTTGGAACAAGTCCTAAACTTTTCGGTCACTGCCTGTTATGGAAAGCTTACCTGTAAAGATAAAAAATAAGCTGGGAAGGATTGTTAAGAAGGCAGGAAAATTAGGTGCACAGACCATATCATTAGATAAGCTCTATCAGACAGGTACAATGAAACAAGTGGACAGGATAATGAGAGATATCACTCATCCGCTACATAACTGTTACACATATCTAAAATCTGGTAGAAGGTTGGCTCTGCCCATGCAGCGTACTGACAGATATAGGAAGTCATTTGTCCCTAAAAGCATTCTCCTTTTCAATCATCTATCATCACTATAATTTTTAGATTTAAGTATTCATGGTTACTGTATGTGATGGTTCATGATGAGGGCAGAAATAGCCCGATATTGCATGTATACGATAGCCCATGTAATGACTCCTTTCTTAATGTTTTATTGTTTTATTGTTTTACTGATTTTATTTACTTTTTAATGTTATGTATAAGCAACTACTAGGGAGCTCTTAAGCCAAAATTAATTTCATTTGTATTACATTTTGTATTACAACTTGACGAATAAATTATCTTATCTTATCTTATCTTATATGCATGACATGTTGATTAATCCCAACACCTCTACCGGTAAGAGGGAGGTAACTCAGCTACAGTACACCCGTTGATGACTTTATACTTGTGGTTTACCTTTATCAATTACTAATCCTACAAGTAAGAAGTGAGGGAATGACCTGCTTCTTCTCTCCCACATATTTCTCTTTTATTCTCTCCCATCACATTCTTCTTATATTCTCTACACTCTTTCCACCTCTCCCTCCATCCATATTTTTCCTACTATTTCTTTATTTCATCTTTTAATCTCTATTCCTCATCTTTCCATACTTTCTCCCCTCATTTCCTCTATCTTCATTTTTCCTTCGGCCACTATTTTATTTATTTTTTTTTTTTTCACCTCTTCCTGAAAATTCTTCTTCCCTTCCCTTTTCCCTCTTTTCTGTTCTCTTCCTGCCTTCATTTCTTCCCGTCTTCATTTATACTTCATCGCCCATCTCTTCCTCTTTATTCCTCATCTTTCCTCTCTTTTATTACTCCTCTACCTCCTCCTCCTCCTCCTCTTCTTCACTAGGTAGCAGAAAGCAATTATCTTCTTCATCAAGTCTTCTTCCTCACCTCACTTTTCTTCACTTTCCGTCAAAACAATCCTTTTTACTTCTTATAATTCTTTCTCTCTCTCTCTCTCTCTCTCTCTCTCTCTCTCTCTCTCTCTCTCTCTCTCTCTCTCTCTCTCTCTCTCTCTCCCTCTCTCTCTCTCTCTAGCGAAGCAGTTGATGGTCGTTTTGTGAAAGCTAAAGAAGTAGTTGATGGCAGTGAGATCATTAACTACATGATTAGCAGTAGTTAATTAACCCTTCAGACAACCTTCTCGTACCTTGAGAAGTTAATTAAAGTACTACAAAAATATTATATTCAAGTAATTAATTCTTCCCACGTAAAATGTCATTGAAGGATACCAGCTTTACTAAGTGTTACTGAGGAAAACCCTTTATACCTCACGGCATGTTACGGTGACAGTGTTAATTAAGAGTCTATGTAATGAAGTATTGGTTATCCCTCTCCTGTATCCTTAAGGCAACAAGAGTGACGAAAAAGGTTTAAACGGAGACTTGTTGCGCGCTCCCGCTCTCTTCCCCACTCCGTGACGCAATGCTTCCTCTGTTCTCGTTTTCTCTCGGGGAACGTGATCAGATATGTCTTTTAAAATTACTCATTTACTGTATAGTATCAGTTAATTCATCCCCAGACTGCTTCTTGGAGTCAGAATTATGGAGGAAAGTTGAGGAATATTGACGTAGGAGTTCATAAAAGCGAGCAAACAGAGCTCTTGCAAAGAACCAAAGCGATAAAAGAAAAACGAGTGTGTAAGAAAACGGTCATATATTCGCGCAGACTCAAATAAAATAAATGAAAGCTGCATGCTTCCTAGAAGGCAAGAGGAGATGAATCGTGAGTGCATGAAGATACCGTTCCCTTCCCTTTCTTTGCCTCCCTTTGTACTTTGAGCCTCAGCAGAGCACACAAGGGACGATTGGTGACAGTTTACAGATCATTAGTGGCTCAAGACTGCCCTGGCCGAAAGGGAAAGCACACATTAGAGAAAAATACTGAAAAAAATAAAAAGATGCCTTGTAATATTGAGCGCTGTAAATGGAAATGGAAATAGCTATATTCCCAAAGGTCTCGAAGGTACTTTCAAGTAAGCTTAAAGTGCCTGTTGTGAATACATCAGCGAAACATAATAGGTATAAACGTGTTTGAGGTGGAAAAGGAGTTTGGTTCGTGCTATGAGTGAATGAAGTGATGTTAAAGCTAAGAAAAAGAAAGCCGAAAAGTATGCAGGTGTTTTGAAATGTGTTAAGAGAAGAGTACCTGTAGAAACAGGTGTTTCTCAGGCTTAAAAAAATAGTTTGTTGGTATTAAGAGGAATCCAAAGGAAGGTAATGCAAAGATTTAATGTTCGTAGTGTTAAACAATAAAATAATTGTACGTAGATGTTTCCAGCAGCTGTAAAAAATAAATAAATAAATAAATAAATAAATAAATAAATAAAAGTATGTAGAAATACGAGTATGTAGCAAAATGTGTGGATGAGGAAAAAAAAAAAAAGAAATGGACACGCTATTCTGTATGCACACACACACACACACACACACACACACACACACACACACACACACACACACATACACACACACACACACACACATACACACACACACACACACACACACACACACACACACACACACACACGTCATAAAAATGCATGAAACCAATAATGTTAATAAAAAAAAGAAAAAAAAGTGAGAAATATGAAAAAAAAGAAAGAAAATATTACAGTACTACGTACACGAAATGAAAAGAAAAGAAAATATTTTTTTTAGTTTATTTTCATGTTTTTTTTTTTTTTTGAGATTATTTAACAGGTATCTTTTAACGAAGCAGGTTTGGGTTACTTTCCAGAACCTCATTATTCTAGACTGTTTCTTTTCATGATTTCGCAATTATTTCTCAATAGACTAAACATTTTGTCAGGGTTTAATCCATGATGTTAATGCTTTAGACGATTTTTTTTTTCTATAATTTTACTGTTTTGGGCTACTTTCCTTCCAAAGACCAAGTATTCTGGACGTTTTTTTTTTTTTTCCCATAGTTGGTTGGTGATATTGTTTTATATATCTTTACTGTGCGGGTTATTTCCGTTCAAAAATTTTCTCCTTTTGCACTAATTTAATCAGTAACTTTCATATTTTGTGCACTTCTCATTGATAACTCTCCTGTTATTGCTATTTCTTTCCACATTACTCCTCTTCTTGTGTTGTTTTCATTGATAATTTTTCATATTTTGTGTTGTTTTCGTCTGCTTCTTTCTTGTGTAATGCTATTTTTCATCCATAACCTCCTTTATTTTTAGTTATTTTCATTTTTTTTTTTAGAATGTCAAAATTATTACCGCAATCATCTTTTATATATATATATATGTATATATATATATATATATATATATATATATATATATATATATATATATATATATATATATATATATATATATATATATATATATATATATATTTTTTTTTTTTTTTTAATGCAAGAAGGACACTGGCCAAGGCCAACGAAAATTTAATAAAAAAAAAGATGCCCACTGAAATGCCAGTCCCATAAAAGGGTCAAAGCAGTAATCAAAAATTGATGAATAAGTGTCTTGAAACCTCCCTCTTGAAGGAATTCAAGTCATAGGAAGGTGGAAATACAGAAACAGGCAGGGAGTTCCAGAGTTTACCAGAGAAAGGGATGAATGATTGAGGATACTGGTTAACTCTTGCGTTAGAGAGGTGGGCAGAATAAATGTACTATGCTCATATATACCCACACCTTACCTATTGTAATCCTATCTGGTCCCAAACTTACCCTTGTCATCTATCCCAGGTTAATATACTTCATAAGAAAATTATTAGAATATTAACAAACAGTGATTTTAATGAACATACTCAACCATTATTTAAAAGTCTCAATATCCTAAACCTTGCTGATTTATATCAACTCTCCATTGCATCATTCATGTACAAAACATTAAATTTAAGTAACTACAATACACAACCTTTACACAATTACCAAACTCGAAACCAGTATTCACTCTACATTCCCAGACCTAATTTAACACTGTTCAAACACTCCACCATGTATATAGGACCTAAGATTTGGAATTATTTACCAGGTGATATAAAACAATCAAAGAGTCTATCTTGCTTCAAAACAAAATTATAGAGTCTTTTGTTATACGCTTATTAGTTATACACATGTTATATGCTTGTTATATGTTATATGTTATATGCTAGCTCATCAGACATTACCGTCATGTACTAGTATCATCCTAGTAGTCAATAATTCATGTGAAATGGCAATAGTGAAAAGTATATCTAATAATATACTATATTTTCTTGTATCTTATTTATTCAACTTTCTCCTAGTATTGATAATTTCTTCATGCATTTACAATGTATTATTAGCGTCAGTATCTTTATTCTTCTTCTTCTTCTTCTTCTTTTTATTATTATTATTATTATTATTATTATCATTATTATTATTATTGTTATTATTATTATTATTATTATTATTATTATTATTATTATTATTATTATTATTATTATTATTATTATGTATTTATTATTTTTATCTTCTGTTCTGTGCAATTTCTTCCAAAATCAGTATTATTAGGTATTAACAAAGGTAATTTGTGCTTCATATGAGGAGTTCCTTTAGACTTAGCAACTTATTTATATTTTCATATACCCATATTATTATTATTATAGGTACAAATTTAGATTTCCTGTTATTGCACAATGTAAAAACTCAAGGATAATTCTTCATTATATGGACAAGTGTTTTATTACTCTAATATATAGGATTAAATGTTCTTCTTCTTCTTTCTTTTTTTTTTTTTTTAAGTTACTTTTATAATTAGTCCTAATATATAAATATATATAAATTTTTTTTTTTTTTGTCTGCCCATAAAGCAGTTGCTTGCTAAGGGCTGTTTGTTTCTTATAAAATTATATTAAGTTCTTAACTCAACTGTAAAATGACAAACATAATAAAGTGTTTAAAGTGTTTAAAGTGTATCCCCATCCATAAACTTGTCTAATCTTCTCTTAAGGCTCTCTAGTGTCCTAGCACTAACTACATGATTACTGAGTCCGTTCCATTCATCTACCACTCTATTTGAGAACCAATTTTTTCCTATCTCCTTCCTAAACCTAAATTTTTCAAGCTTGAACCTGTTATTTCTTGTTCTACCCTGGTTGCTGATCCTAAGAATTTTGCTTACATCTTCCTTGTTATAACCCTTATACCACTTGAAGACTTCTATCAGGTCCCCTCTTAACCTACGTCTCTCTAAAGAATGTAAATTTAACAGCTTCAACCTCGTCTAGTAGAATGGCCATGACGGAACCCATACTGGCGATCAGATAGAAGATTGTGAAGTGATAGATGTTTAAGAATCTTCCCATTGGGGTTAGATTAAAGAAAAAATAACATAGGCAGGAAATTTCAGGAATTAGAAAGGTTTTCAGGAACAGGCTAAATATAGGCAAACTTCCAGCAAGAAGGAAAGGTATATGTTGACAGAGTTGAGTTTGACTAGGCAAGGCGCAAGAACAGAGGCACATTTTCGGAGAACAATAGGGGAGGACCCCATCTGGTCCATAAGCCTTCCGAGGATTTAGGCCAGCGGCCTAAACCCTCGGACCCTCACATGGAGAACATCATTGTGAAGAATTTTAATAGGTATCGTGAAGTCGTCAAAGAGTGGAGAAGAGGGAGGAACAACCACTTAATCGTCCAAGGTAGAGTTTTTAGGAAAGGTTTGAGCGAAGAGTTCAGCTTTAGAGATAGATGTGATAGCAGTGGTGGCATCTGATTGAAATAAAGGAGGAAAAATAAGAAAAAGTAAAGTTATTGGAGATATTTTTGGCTAGATGCCAAAAGTCACGAGAGAAGTTAGATCTTGAAAGATTTTGACACTTTCTGTTAGTGAAGGAGTTTTTGGCTAGTTGCAGAACAGACTTGGTATGGCTACGGCCAGAAACATAAAGTGCATGAGATTCTGGTGATGGAAGGCTTAAGTACCTTTTGTGAGCCACCTCTCTATCATGTATAGCACGAGAACAATCTGTATTAAATCAAGGTTTTGAAGGTTTAGGTCAAGAAAATGACTGTAGAATGTACGACTCCATGCCAGACACTATCACCTCTGTTATGCTCTCGGCATACAAAGAACGGTGTCTGACATGGAAGCAGTAGTCATTCCAAGGAAAATTAGCAAAATACATCCTCAGGTCCTTCGTTTAAGGGGATCCTGAGGAGTAACTGGATAGGTAGGACAAGATACATAAATGAGATTGTGATAGGAGGAGCCTAACGGAAAAGAGAGGATGACAGCATAAACAAAAGGATTAGAGGTCAGGAAAAGGTCAAGAATGTTGGGCTTATCTCCAAGACAGTTAGGAATATGAGTAGGTTGTAGCACCAATTGCTCTAGGTAGTTGAGGATAGCAAAGTCAAGGCTAGTTCACCAGGATGGTCAGTGAAGGGAGATGAAAGCCAAAGCTGGTGGTGAACATTGAAGTCTCAAAGAATGGACATCTCTACAAAAGGGAAGAGAGTCAGAATTTTCTCCACTTTGGAAGTTAAGTAGTCAAAGAATCTCTTATAGTCAAAGGAGTTAGGTGAGAGGTGTACAGTACAGATAAATTTAGTTTGAGAGTGACTCTGTAGTTATAGCCAGATGGTGTAAAACTCGGAAGATTCAGGAGCGTGGGCACGAGAGCAGGTTAAGTCGTTGCGCACATAAGCGCAATATTCAGCTATGGATTAAAAATGAAGATAGAGAATGTACGAAGGAACAGAAGAGGGGCTATTGTCCATTGCCTCAGACACCTGAGTTTCAGTGAGTAAATCAAGAAGAGGTCTAGAAGAGGAGACGTGATGCTCTACAAATTGACAATTAGATCTTAGACCGCCAATGTTGCAGAAGTTAATGAAAAAAAAAGTTGAGGGGGTTTGTCAAATCTCTTAGGGTCGTTCTCAGAAGGGCAGTCTGAGCTGAAGACATTTATGTTTCCCTCCCTAGATGAGGACTCTGAGGCTGGTGTAGGAGTCGCCATGATAATTTTGAAATTTTGAGTAAAGGGTGTGTGTTATTAGGTGCTTGTAGTTTTATGTGGAGGAAGATAGTTGTCTTTAGAGGGCAGACTGTGACTGCCCCCTTGCGTTGTGAGACACAAAGGAAAACGTTCAGTGAGGTCACAGCTGGGGTTTAATGATAAGTTCACAGCACCCCTTGATTCAGCACTTTAGACCATATTGGGAGTAATTATCGTTTCGGCAGGTGCCTCCTGCCTCCTCCAGTCACAGTACCTATAAGGAGAGCCAGACAGTCGTTATGCAGTCAGAATAAAATGGTTGTGTTATATATTGACAAAGACGGATTGAGTAGGTGTAGGATGTGTTCCTCATTGAATGTTAGTTGCGAGGTTTGTGTAGGGTGTGATTTGTCATTGATAATTAAATATGTGAAGTGATTTGAATCGGAACTGTAATGTGAAGTGTTTGAAATATTTAATGGAATTTTATTTTTAAGAGAGACAAAACAATTTTTTGTAGTTTATCGTTGTTGTCAGAAATCGTATGTGATTACCTGAGTGAAAATATATGTATATAATACAAATTAAGTAAAAAAAAAAAAAAAAAGCGTTTCCGAGAAAACACAAAAGCCAGTCTCATAGATCAGGGATGCAGCAAGATCGTGCAATGTATAAGCACGACACTGGTGGCAGCATTGGGATTTTATATTGCAAAGGATAATGTTGCAAAGATAGCATTGTATAGATTGACACTGCAGAGAGAGATATTATCATACGGTTATTGCAAAATTTAGAATTTTGCAAGTATAGGATGTGGCAAATGCGACACGAGAGTTATAATGATTTGTCGCAATGGATGTTATAATTACTTGTTGTTGAGTCGCCTGCTAAATTTGGTGATGTACTGAAATAATAAGAAAGGAGTTTTGGTCAGAACAGAATATATATATATATATATATATATATATATATATATATATATATATATATATATATATATATATATATATATATATATATATATATATATATATATATATATTAGAAGCTTTTCTTATTTTATGATGATGATGATGATGATGATGATGACGCAGTTTTCATCAGCTTTACTCCCGATCTTCCACAACAGAAAGTTTCATTATACGAGTACAATGTTTTTTTATAGTTCATTATACAATGGTACACAACCTATGATGAAGCCCTGACCACCCTGAGTCTGTTCAGATTATACACCAGGCACCGAGAGGCTTTGGTGAAAGTTGGAAGGGGAGCTTTGCATCATCCAAGTTTCAGACACATAGTGCCGCTTGACGCGCCATACTTAGTCCGTGCCACCAGACACCACAATAAGATAACGCCCCTATAGGTGCCCCGCATGGAGCGGTACAGACTCAGTGCGATTCCCACCATGGTACGAGCCATCAATCAATAGTAATTCGCTTCTAGATTAGACCTAGCTTTAGGATTAATGTTAAGTATTTCTCCACCCCTCTGTGTACATTTTTAGTTTGTAAACTGCCTGAATAATAAACCATTTATTATTATTATTATTTTTATTATTATTATTATTATTATTATTATTATTATTATTATTATTATTATTATTATTATTATTATTAATATTATTATTATTATTATAATTCTTCTTCTTTTTTTTTCTTCTACTTCTTCTTCTTATTATTATTTTTACTCTCACCTAACCTTAACTTAATTCAACCCATCATCAGCAATTATCCTCACCTAACCTCACCTCATGTTCAACCTCACCTAACCTCACCTAACAACACCTAACTACACCTAACATAACCTAACCTCATACAACCATATCTAACCTCACTAAAACTCGCATAATCTCACCTAACTTCAATTAAACTCACCTTACCACACTTAACCTTACATAACCTCACCTAAACTTACCTTACCTTAACTCTCTTATCATCAGTTATCCTCATCTAACCTCACCAAACCTCACCCAAGCACATCTAACCTCAACTAACCTCACCTAAATAAGTAACATAATCTAACCACACCTAACCATACCTAGCCTCTCTTAACTTTACCTAACCTCATGTAACCTCACCCAAGTAACCAAACATCACCCAATCTTACCTAACCTCACCTAATCTCACCTAACAATACCTAACTTAACATAACCTCACCTATTAATACCTAACATCTCCTAACCACATTTAACCTCACCTAACCTCACCTGCTGACAACTAACCGCACTTAATATCACCTAACCTCACTTAACCTCACCTAACCTCACCTAACTTTAACTAACTTCACCTAACTTCAAATATCCTAATCACTCATACTAATCACTCATAACGTAACCTCATATAACATCATATAACATCCTCTAATCTCAGCTAATATCATCTAACTTCACCTAACCTTACAATCAAATACTTAACCTCATGTAAGTTTACCTAACCTTACCTAACATCACTTAACCTTATGTAACCTCACTTAACACTCAACTATCCTTAACTAATCAATCAGAACCACACCTAACATTACCTAACCTCACCTAATCTCACATATCTTTACATAACAGTACTTAACCTCACATAACCTCACATTATCTCAACTAACCTCACGTAACCTCTCATAACGACAACTAACCACACCTAACCTCACCTAACTATAATTAACCATACCTAACCTCATCTAACTTCACCAAGCAAAACTTGCCCTAACCTCACCTAATTTCACTTAAGCACACCTATTATCATCTAATTACACCTAAATTCACCTAACCTAACTAATCTAACCTAACCTAACCTCACCTAACCTCACCTAACCACACATAATCTTACCTAACCTTACCTCACCTAACCTAAGTTCACCTGACCTCACCTAACCTCAAATAACCTCACCTAGGCAAATATAGTCTCACTTAGCCTCACCTAAGCACACTTTATGTCATCTAACGTCACATAAGCTCATGTAACCTCAGATAAACTCACCTACCATCTCGTAACCTGACCAAACTTCACCTAACCTTAATTTCTCCCACTTAGCCTCACCTAACTTACCTTAATTTCTACTAATCTCACTTAATCGCACATGACCTTATCAAACCTCACCAACCCTCACCTAATCTTCTAACCTTACCTAACCTCAGCTAACTTCTCCTAAAACACCTAATATTACCTAACCTCTTCTAACACACCTCACTAAATCCTACCTAACTTTTAGTAACCTTAGCTAATCTCACCTAACTTTACGTAATCACACATAGCCTCACCTAACCTCACGTAACCTAACTGATCCTCACCTAACCACATCTAATCATAGCTAACCTCACTTAACCTTACATAACCTCACCTAACCACACCAAATATCACCTAACCTCTCCTAATTTCATCTAACCTCACCTAAGTCATATAACCTCAACTAATTACACTTAACCTCACCTTACCTCATCTAACCTCATCTAACAACACACCTAACACCATATAACCTCACCTAACCACAGGTAACCTCATCTAACCTTACTTAACCTCATATTACCTTTCCTAACCTCATCTATTCCCACCAAACAACACACAACCTCACTTAATCTCAGCTAACCACAGCTAATCTGACCTAACCTCACCTAAAGATACCAAACTACACTTAATCTCTCCTAACCTCACCTAAACTCTCCTAACCACACCTAACCACATCTAATCATTAACCTCACCTACCTTCTCTTAACCTCAGGTAGCCTTTAGTAAACTAACTTCAGCACACCTAACCTCACATAACATTAGCTAACAGCACCTAACCTTACATAATTATAAGTAACCTTACATAACTTCTCTTGACTTCACCTAGACACAGCTTACCTCACCAAACCTCACCATATAACCACTCCCAACCGCATGTAACCTCGACTAACCAAAGGTAAACTCAACTAACCTCATTTAACATTACTTATTCATACCTACCCATAGGTAACCTCACCTAACCTCACCTAACCACTCCTAACCTCATCAAACATAACTTAACCACACCTAACACACTTAATTTCACCAAACCTCACTTAACCTCAACTAACCACACCTAACCTTAACTTAAATCAACTAACCGCACCTAACCATCAATAGTATCATCTATCCTCACCTAACCTCTCCTAACAACATATAACCACATTTAACCTCACTTAACCTAAACTAACCTCTTCCTACGTCACGTTACATAACCTAATGTGAGCACAAATAATGTAACCTAATATCACCTTACCACATATAACCTCACCTAACATCACCTAACAGGACCTAACCTTATATAACATACCTAACCTCATCTTACCTCTCTTCAACTCACCTAATCTCACCTCACTTAATCGCACCTAAAATTTACCTAATCTCTCCTAACAACACCTAGTCACACCTTACGTCACATAACCTCACCTAACACACGTAATCTCACTTAACCTAAACAAACCTCATATAACCTTACTTAACTGCACCTAACCTTATATAGCTTCACCAAACCTTATCTAACTTCACCTAACCGCACTTAATAAAAACTAATCTTACCTAGCCATACCTAATATCAGCTAACTTCATCTAAACTTAAGTAACATCACCTAACCTCACCTAAACTTAGCTAACCTCAACTAACCTCACCTTACCACACCTAACCTCACCTAGCTATACCTGATTTTATGTAACAAAACTTAACCTTACTAAACCTCACAGAACCTCACCTAACTTCTCCTAACCACACCTAACCTCACTTAACCTCATCCTTATCCTCACCTAACATAACCTAACCTATGCTAAACTCAACTAACCTTACCTAATCACACCTGACCTCACCTAACCTCACCCAACATCCCCTAAGCACACATAAACTCACTTAACCTCAATCTACACCTTACCTTACCTAACATCTAATCACCTAACCACACCTAAGCTCACATAACCTCACTTTACCACACTTAACCACACCTAATCACACCTAACCTCACCTAACCTCTCCTAACAAAACATAATCTTATCTAACTTCACTTAACCTCACTTAACCTCACCTAACTTTACCTAACATTACCTAAAACTTAGCGAAGCTCACCTAATCTCAATTAACAACACCGAACCTCTCCTGTACTCAGATAACTTCTCCTAACGACATATAACCTCACCTAACGACACTTAACCTCACCTAACCTCACATAACCATACCTAACCACACCTAGAATTACCTAACCTCACCTAACCACATCTAAGGTGTCCTAAACTCACCTAACTTCACCTAAGTACACATAACGTAACCTTACCTAGGCACACCTAACATAATTTAACCTCACTCTTAAGCACACCTAACCTCACCTAACCTCAAATAACCTCACCTGACCTCACCAAACCTTACCTAACCTCATGTTACCATACATATCCACTCATAACCTCACCTAGACTCACTTCAACTTACAAGCCCTCACCTAAAATCTCAAAACTTTACCTCACTAAATCTCAAGTAACTTTACCTAACTACAACTAACCTCACCTAAACTACCTAACCTCACCGAACCTCTCCTAACTACACCTAACCACATATATTCATACCTATCTTCACCTAACCTCACTTAACCAAACCTGACCTCACCTAACCTCACTTGAACTCTCCTATCCATATCTAACCACACCTAACCTTACCTAGCCAAACCAAACCGCAACTATCCTCACCAAACATCTCCTAATCTCTCCAAACCACACCTAACCTCACCAAAACTCACCAAATCTCTCCTAACATCATGTAACGTCATATAAGCATGCCTAACCTCACCTACCCTCACCTATCATCACTTACTCTCTCCAAATCTCACATAACCTAACCTAGCCACACCTAAGTTACCTAACCTCACCTAGTCACACCTAACCTCACCTAATCACAGAAAACTACAACTAATTTCACCTAACCTCACCTAACAATATGTAACATCAACTAGCTAGCCTCATGTAACCTCACCTTATCTCAGCTAACCTCACCTAACCTCACTTAACCTAACCGAACCTAACCTAACCTAAATTAACCTAGCTTCACCTAATCTCACCTAATTTCAAGTAATCTCACCCAACTTCACTTAACCATACCTAACCTCTTCTAGCCTGTAGCCTCACCTAACATCTCTTATCCTCTCATTACCACTCCAAAACACACTTAACCTCATCTAACCTCAGCTAACCAAACCTAACCACTCCTAGCACTGACTAACCTCACCTAACTTCACCTATCCCCACCTAAGCACACCTAACCTCAAGTTAATGTCACCTAAGCACACATAACCTCAACTAACCTTACCTAACCTCACCCAAACACACCCATTCTCTCTAACCTCACATACCGATACATAATCTTACTTAAGGACACATAACCTCCTGTAACCTCATCTAAGCACAGCTAACATTACCTAATCTCACATAACCTTACCTAACCTCACTTAACCTCACCTAAGGTCTCCTAATATCACCTAACCATCCCTACCCACAAATAACACAATCTAACTTCTAACCAAAGCTGACCTTAATGAAACTCACCTAAGCTCTCCTAACCACACTTAACCAAACCTAACCTTAAATAATCACACCAAACCAGAACTATCCTCACCTAATATGACCTAACATCTACTAACCACACATAATTACACTTAATCTCAACTAACGTCACATAACCTGTTATAACCTCATGTAAACTTCCCTAAGCAAACTTAAACTCTCCTAACCTCACCTAACCACACCTAAAAACTTACCTAACCTCAACTTACCTCAGCTAAACACACCTAACCTCACCTAACAACATCTAACCTCATCTAAACTTACCAAACCTAACCTCACTTAAGCAATCACACCCTCAAGAAACCTCACCTAATCACACCTATCCTTACCTAATCTCACATAACCCAAACAAACCTTACCGAACCTCACATTATCTCTCTTTACAACACTTATCCACGCATAACCTCACCTAGCCTCACCTAACCTTACATAACCTCTGCTAACCTCACCTAGACATGAACTAACCTCACATAACCACAAGTAACTTCACTTAACCTCACCTCACCTCATTTAAACCTCTTAACCTCACATAACCTCTCCTAACCACACCTAACCACACCCATCAGTACCTAACCTCATCTAACCTCAGCTAACCTCACCTAACTTCTCCTAGCCACACCTAACCACAACTAACCTCACTAGACATCACCAAACCTCTCATAACCTAGCAAAACCTAATATAAGCATTCCTTACCTGATTTAACCTCACCTAACTTCACCTAATCACACCTAACCTCAACTAATTACACCTAACCACACCTAATCTCACCTCAAGTAACCATACCTATCCTCAGTTAAACTCATCTTGCCTCAGCTCACCTTACATAACCTCATCTAGCCTCACATAACCTGACCTAATATTATCTAACCTCACCTAACCACACCTTATCATAATTATAACACAACCTCACCTAACCATATGTAGCGTTACCTAACCTCATGCAAGCTCACATAATCTCAGCTCACCTTACCTAACCTCACCTTACCTCAACCTAACCAAATATAACGTAACTTAACATAACTTCACCTAACCTCACCTAATTTCAGCTAACCTCACCTAACCTTAATTAAACTAACCTAACTACATCTAACCTCATTTAACTTCACCTAACCTCATTTAACTTCACCTAACATCACCTAACCTCTCATAACCCTCATCCCATACCACACGTAATCACACCCAGAATTACCTAACTTCACCTAACCTCTCCTAACCTGTCCTAACCTCATCTATCCTCATGTAAGGATACATAAACTCACCTAATAACCCTAAAAAATCTTAACCTTACCTAATCACCGTAAGCACACCTAACTTATGCTCACCTAACCTTAACTAATCTCACTTAACCTTACTTAACCTCACCTAACCTAACTTCACCTTACTTAACCTCACCTAACCTAACTTCACCTAACCTCACTTAACCTTATGTAACCACATTTAGCCTCGCCTAACCTCGCCTCACCTCTCCTAACCACTACTAAACAAACCTAACTTTACTTAACCTTACCTAAACACACCTAACCATACCTAGTATTACCCAACATCACATAACATCACCTAACCTGTCCTAATTTCACCTAACCTAATCTTACCTAAGCACACCTTACCTCACCTAACCTCACCTAAGCAACCCTAACCTTCCTTAACCTCACCGAACCTCTCATAAGCACACCTAACCTTTCTAACCTCACCTTACCATACCTAAATTCATCTAACTTCACCTAACTTCACCTAAACATACCTAATATCACCTAACCATACCTAACCTCACCTAAACATACCTAATCTCACCTAACCACAACTAACCTTACCTAAGTACATCTAACCTCACCTAAGCACACATAACTTAAAGTAAACTTGCCTAAACTCACCTATGAACACTTAACCTTACCTTACATCACCTACACTTGCCTAACCTCATTAAACCTAAACCTCACCTAGCAGGAAAACTAGCCTTACCTAAGCACACCTAAACACACCTAACCTCACATAACCTAAACTAACCTGACCTAATCTCATATTACAACAGCATTCCACACCTAACCTCACCTAGTTTTACCTAGCCTGAGCTAAGCTCACCTAATCTCATGAAACTTCACCTAACCAGACCTACCCCCACTTAACCTAACTAAACCTCTCCTAACCACACATAATCACACATATCCACTGCTAACAACCTCTCTTAACCTCTCTTAACCAAACCTGACCTCATTTAACATAACATAAACCCTACTAACCACAAGTTACAACAACTAACCTCACCTAACCACACCAAACAACAATTAACCTCACTTAACCTCAACAAACAGCTAATAACCAGACCTATACATATCTAACTTCACCTAAACTTACCTATCCTCTCCTAACCTCACATAACCTTACCTAAGCATGCCTAACCTCATATAACTTACCTTACCTAGCATCATTTAACCTCTCCTAACCTCACATAACCAAACATAACGTCACCTAAGTCACCTAACCATTCCTAATCACAACTGACATCACCAAATCACATCTAATCACATCTAGCCTAACCTAACATCACCTATCTTTCCCTAACCTCACCTAACCATACCTAAACACACTTAAACTTTATATAACCACATATAATGTCACCTAACCTCGCCTAACCTCACCTAATCTTAAAATAAGCTCACCTAACCTCAGTTAACCTTACCGAATCTAACTAACCTAACCTAACTTCAACTAACCTCACCTAATCACACCTATCCTCTAAAAAACTCACTAGCCTCACCTAACCTTTCCTAACGTCTCCTATCCTCAGCTAACCTACCCTAACCTCACCTGACCCCACCTAACCTCATATTACCACACCTAATCTCATCTAACAGCACCTAACCTCACCTAAACTCTCCTAACCTTACATAACTTCTAACCAAACCTAATTTACCTAATCGCAGCTAACGTAACATAACCACTCCCAACCAAACTTAACCTCATATAACCTCACCTAACCACACCTAACATCACCAAACCTCACTCAGAGTCACCTGATCACACCTAACCGCACCTAATCTCATCTAACCTCAATTAACCTCACCTAACCTCACTGAACCTAACTTCAGCTATTATCACTTAACATCACTTAACATCACCTAACATTATTTCACAAACATCACAAGCTCACATAATCTTAGCTAAAATCACATAACTTCACCTATCCTTCACTAACCACATCTAACCACATCTAACCTCACATAACTTTACCTAATAACATCTAACCTCACCTAATCTTACCTAACCTTACCCAACCTAATGTAACTTCACCTCACCACACATAATGTGACTTAACCTTTCCTAACTTCACCTAACCTCACCTAACCATACCTAAAGTCACCTAACCTCATCTATCATAAAATAACCTCACTTAACCTTACCTAACCTCACCTAACTTTAACAAATCTCACTTAACCTCACCTAACTATACATAACATTACCTAACCTTACATAACCACACCTAACCTCATTAAACTTCACCTATCCTCACTAACAACACATATTCTCACCAAACATCACCTAAATACAACAAACCTCACCTAAACTACCCTAAGTCACCTAATCTCACCTAATCAAATCTAACATCACATATCTCAAATAACCACACCAAGTTACACCCAACCTCACCTAAACTCACCTACCTCACCTAAACTTACCTAATCTTAGCTACCCTTACCTAAAGTCACATAATCACAGGTAACCACACCATCTAACATCACCTGAATATGCATAAAACAACTTAACCTCACCTAACCTCAGCAAATATCATCTAACCTCACCTAATCTTACCTAACCTTGCTCAACCTCTTCTAACCTTACCTAACCCCACCTTAACATTACCTAACCTCATCTTATCTCACTTGATCTTACCTAAAATCACATAAGATCACCTATTCTCAACTAACCACACCTAACCTCACTTAACCTCACCTAATTATACCTAACGTTACCTAATCTCACCTAATTTTACCTATCATCACCGAACATCACCTCCTTTCCCAATATCACTTAAGCACACCTAAACTCATACAACTTCACCTAAGCACACTTAACCTCACCTAACCTCACAAAACTTCAACTCACTACATCGAACGTCACTTAACATCACCTTACCATACCAACTGACACTTAACCTCACACACCCTTACCTAACCACCAAACCTCACATAACTTCACCTAACCACACCTTAACTCCCCTAATCTCTTCTAAGCACACTTAACTCCACCTATCCAAACAAAAACTAAAGTAACCTCACTTAACCTCACTTAACCACGCCTAACCTCATCTAACCTTTCTTAACCACATCTAACCACATATAACCACACCTAAACTCACATAACCACACCTAACGACACCTAACCTCACCTAACTTCTCCTAACCTTACCTAACCTAACCTAAATTTACCTAAGTCACCTAACCGCACCTAATCTCACCTAACCTCACTTAACCACACATAACCATACCTAACCTCACATAGCCATACCTAGAATCACCTAACCTAACATAACCTTACTTACCTCTACTAACCTCTACTAACCTTACCTAACTTAACCTAAATTTACCTAAGTCACCTAACCTCATGTAACATAACCCAATCAAACCTAACATTAACTAATCACACCTAACCACATCTAACCTTACATAACCTCACCTAACCTCAACTAACCTCACTTAACACCTAACCTCATCTAACCTCACTTAACCTCTCTTAAACTCTCTTAATCACACCTAACTTCGTCTAACCTCACCTAACCACATCTAAAATATAACTAAACTTACCTAACCTCACCTATCATCTAAACGCTCTTAACCTCACCTATCCTCACTTAACCTCTCCTATCCTCACCTAACCTTACCTAAGCACACCTAACCTCACCTAACAGTACCTATTCCTACCTAATCTCACATAAACACACCTAACATCACCTGACCTCATTTAACCACAGCTGACCTCATTTAACCTGGTAGATTTTAACGTTTAACAAAGTATGCCTAACCTCACCTTACCTCACATAACCTCTCTTAACATAACTAAACCTAACCTAAACTTACCTAAATCACCTAACTTACTCTAATCTCACCTAATCTCATATAATAACACCTATATATACGAGTACCTAATGTTACCTAACCTCACATAAACAAACATCATCTCACTTAACCTAACCTAAACTCAGCTAAACTCACCAAAACACCTGTTTCTAACCTCACCTAACCACACCTAACCATACCTAGCCTCATTTAGCCATACATAACGTCACTAACTCACTTATCCTCAACTAACCTCTACTAATATTACAAAACCTCACCGAACCTTACCTAACGTCATTTAACCTCACCAAACCTCACCTAATTTTACCTAACCTCAACTAACCTCACCATACCTCACCTAACAAACCTAATTTCATCTAACCTCATGTAACCTCACTTAACCTTATCTAACCTCATGTATCCTACCGTAATCTATCCTCAAGTATCCTAACGTAACTAACTACACTTAATCTCATCTAACTATACCTAACCTCATTTAACCTTAACTAACCATTCCTAACCTCACAAAATTTCCTAACTACACCTAACCTCATCTAACCTCACCTAACCATACTTCACGACATCTAATTTCACATAACCAAACTTATTAAAATCTAACCTGTCCTAACATCACCTAACCTTAGCTAAGAAAACATAACCTCACCTAACCTCACTTAATCCTTCTAAGCATAACTTATATCACCTAACCTCAATTAACCTCACCTCAGCACACCTAACCACACCTAACACCACCTAACCTCACCTAACCATACATAACCTCACCTAACCTCACATAAACACACCTAACCTCAACAAATAACACCTATTCTAACCTAACTTTACCTAACCTCTCATAATCGCACCTAACTTCACCTAACCTCACCTAACAACACCTAAGCACACCTAACCTAACATAACCTTACCTAATCACACCTAACCTCATCTATCCTCATATTACCTCACTTCACTTCATCTAACCACACCTAACCTCAATTTACCTCGACTAACCTACTTTAACTTCACCTAAGCACACCTAACCTCGCCTATCCTCACATTACCTCACTTCACTTCATCTAACCACACTTAACCTCAATTTACCCCAACTAACCTCTTTTAGCAACACCTAATCATAAACAACCTCATCTAACTTCACCTACCCACACCTAAACACAACTGACCTCAACTAACCTCACCAATCATCTTCTAAACATACCTAACCTCACCTATCCCAACATAACCTCTCCTAAACTCACCAAAATTCGAATAAGCACACCTAACCTCACCTAACATCACCTACCCTCACATAAAAACACATAACCTCAATTAACCTCATTTAACAATATCAAACCTTTCCTAATCTCTTGTAACCTCACCTAAATTAAACTAACCTAACATAACCTAAGCTAAATACACCTAACTTCACCTATCCTAACATAAACTCTTCTAACATCAACTAATTAAAAAAAAAGCACACCTAACCTCACCTAACTTCACCTAACCATATATAACCTCATATAACTGCATCTAACATCACCTGATCTCACCTAACCTCTGTAAACTCACTTAATCTCACATAAGTATGCCAAACCTCACTTAACATCATGCAGCATCTCCTAACCTCACCTAACCTAACCTAACTTCACATAACCTCACATAACCTTAACAAATTTCACCTAATATCCCTTAACTTCAAGTAACTTCTTAGTTAATTATTCCTAACCTCACCTAACCATACCTAATATCACCTAACCTCACTTACCCTCACCAAACATCTACTAAACTCATCTAACCTCACTGAACCTTACCTAAGGTCACATAATCCCACCTAACCTAACCTAACCTTACTTATCCTAACTTAACCTCATTTATCCTCACCTAACCATATCTAACCTGACCAAACCTCACCTAACAACACCTAACCTTATATAACCTCATATAATCTAATTTAACCTCATTTAATTTCACCTATCCTCTCCTATCCACACTTAACAATATAACCTCACATCACCTAACCTAACCACATCTAACCTCACCTAACTTACCTAACCACACCAAACCTCACCTAACCTCACATAACCATATAACCATATTAACCAAATCAAATCTCACTTAACCACACTAAATTTCACCTAACCTCACCTATCTTCACCATACTTCCCATAAACTCCCATAAACTTTCATAACCTCAGCTGAATTTACATACCCACCTAATCTCACATATCCTCTCATAAACACACCTGATCACCTATTCTCACCTAACCTCTCCTAACCTCACCCAACCTCGAATAAGCTCACATAATCTCACCTAGATTCATCTAACGCTTCTTAACCTCACCTAACCTCATCTTAACATAACCTCACTTAAATTCATTGTACCATACATAACATTACCTAACCTCTTCTAATTTCACCTAACATTAAGTAACCTTAACTAACCTATCCTAAGTCACCTAACCTCACAAAATATTATGTATCTTATCTCACCTAACCTGAACTAATCACAACTAGCCACACATAACCACATGTAAACTCACATAACCACACATAACCTTATTTATCATCACCTAACCTTAAATAATCTCACCCAACCTCATATAACCACACCAAACATTACCTAACCTCACTTAACTATACCTAACCTCACCTAACCCCACCTACATTACCTCACTAACGTTACCTAACCTCCCATAATTTCACCTAACCACACCTAACTTCACTTAACCTCACCTAACCTTATCTAAGCACACTTAACCTCACCTAACATCACCTAAGTAAAGCTAACCATAAATAACCTCACCTAACCTCACCTAAACACACTTTACTTCACATAACATCACTTACCCTTACATAACATCACTAATACACACCTAACCTCATAAAACCTCCCCTAAGCACAGCTAACCTCACCTAAACTCACATAACTTCACCTAGCCTTAGCAAACCTCACCTAACCTCACCTTTCTACATCTATCCACATCTAACCTCATCTATCATCATCAAACCTCAACTAGCTTTATTATACATCTCCTAACCTTACCTAGCCTCACCTAACCTCACCGAATCCCATATAGCTTCACCTAACTACACTTAACCTCACCTAACATCAACTAACCTCAACTGAACTCTCCTAACCATACCTAATCACACTTAACACCAACCAACAACATCAAACACAACTAACCTCACGTAACCTCTTCTAACCACACTTAACAACATATAATATGACCAAACATTACATAACCTCTCATAACCTCACCTAACCTCACCTAACCATGCCT
Organism: Scylla paramamosain; assembly: GCF_035594125.1. Lineage (NCBI taxonomy): Eukaryota > Metazoa > Arthropoda > Malacostraca > Decapoda > Portunidae > Scylla > Scylla paramamosain. Next base: position 26,940 of record NW_026973800.1, on the reverse strand, counting down.
AACCTCACCTAACCTAATCTAATCTTACATAACCACGTCTAACCTCACCTAACGTAAAATATCCTCACCTAAATCACCTAATCTCACATAATCACACTTAACCTCTCCTAATGACACTAACACTTATCTAATCTCACCTAACCTCACTTAAAAACACATAATCTCTCTTAACCTCACCTAACCTCAGCTAACCTCACCTAATCTTATCTAACAAATCATAAATTTATCTAACCTCACCTAATGACACCTAACCATACCTAACCACACCTAACCTCAGCTAACCTTATGTAATGTCACCTAACCTCACCTACCTTCACCTAATCTTAGCTAACCTCACCTAACTTCACTTATCTTACCGAACCTTACCGAACCTAACCTACCCTAACCTAACCTATCTACACATAGCTTGACCGAATAACACCTATTAACACCTAACCTCACATAACCTTATCTAACCTCACCTAACCTCTCCTAATGTCTCCTAGCCTCACCTAAACTCACTTAACCTCACCTAACCTTACCTAACCATAACTAACATCATGTAAACTAACCTATCCACACCTAACCTAAGTTAACCTCACCTAACCTCATCTAACCACACCTCATCTAACATCACATAACCTCTCCTAACCACACCTAATCACACCTAACACCATCTAACTATACCTAACAAAACCTAACCTCAACTAACCTCACCTATCCTCACCTAACCTCTCTTAACAACCACTAACCACACCTAACCTCATCTAACCTTACCTTTTCTAATCTCACCTAGCCTCACCTAACATCACCTAATTTACATTACTTCTATTAATCACACCTAACCTCACCTAACCTTATGTAACCACACCTAATCTCACCTATCCTCACTTAACCACCCATAATCTAACCTAACCTAATCTCAACTAACCTCACCTAACCTAACAAAACATCACCTAACAATTAACCTCACTTAACCACACATAACCTCACCTAACCTCTCTTAATGTCATTTAAACTCACATAACCTCACCTAAGTCACCTAACCTCACTTAATCATACCTGGCAATATCTAACCTCACCTAAACTAACCTAACCTTACCTAGCTACAACTTACCAGACATACCTAATGTAACCCCTCCTAACCATTCTTAACCTTACCTAACCTTAGCTAATATTACCTAACCTCATATTCCCCCATTCAACATTAGCTAACCTCATCTTAACTCACTTAACCTCAGCTAACATGACCTAACCTCACATTATCCCACTGAACATTACCTAAAATCATCTTAACTCATGAAACCTTATGTAACCTCACATAACCTCACCCATCCTGAAGTTACCAAAGTTAAGCTCACCTGACCTCACCTAACCACAACTAAACTCACCTAACCTCACGAAATTTCACCAATCATAACAAAACCACACCAAGCATCACCTAATAACTTCTAGTCTCACCTAACCACACCAAACCTCTCCTAACCACACCTAACCACACCTGACATCACTTAACTTAACTTATTGTTAATCTGTCACTGGAACTGTAAAAACACCCTTGAAAACCTGCGTCAGTTCAACTAGAGCCTTTTAAAAGTGTGTTTCTCCTGTCAGTAATGCAGAAATGTTGTTAATCTATCACTGCAACTGTAAAAACACCCTTGAAAGCCTGCATCACTTCAACTAGAGCTTTTTAAAAGCGTGTTTCTCCTGTCAGTAATGCAGAAATGTTGTTAATATGTCACTACAACTGTAAATACACCCTTGAAAACCTGCGTCACTTCAACTAGAGTCTTTTAAAAGCGTGTTTCTCCTGTCAATAATACAGAAATGTTGTTAATCTGTCACCGTTCACACACAACAGCACAACAGCAAGTGTAACAGCAAGCTGAGTCTATGCAGTCTAGTTATGTTAGGTTAACTTAAGACAGGTTAGAGCACTAGTATCGACGTGGGATCCCCGGCTGGCTGGCGTCTGGCAGGTCTGCATTGCCAGATGTGTATTTTTCTTGCAGTGTTACCAGGTCAGGCGAGGATACTACTCTCTCTCTCTCTCTCTCTCTCTCTCTCTCTCTCTCTCTCTCTCTCTCTCTCTCATTATAGCTGTTGTGTTTATGCATGTATTTGAGAGAGAGAGAGAGAGAGAGAGAGAGAGAGAGAGAGAGAGAGAGAGAGAGAGAGAGAGAGAGAGAGAGAGAGAGAGAGGCATTATGTGTGGAGTTGAATATATTTGAAAGCAGATTTGTGCATTTTTATAGCTCAATTCTGTGTTTACTTCATTGAGTTTTACAAGTAGAGATGTTGTTTTTGAAAGCGTTACCTTTTTCATACTTGATACGTAAGAGATGGGATGTTGTGAAACGGAGGAAATGTTCACAATTTTGGGGTGTTCAATATTAAACACATAAAGCCTGCAGGTGATGAGGAATTCATGAGATCATTTAACGTTTTGGGATCAATTTCATCCTCTTTAAGTTTACTTATTACCTTATTCATAGTTTGAGTGTGCTGCAAAGCCAAAAGGTCTTGCAAATGTTCAGTGAAATCTTTAATAACTAGAGAAGGAAGCAACTTCTCCTCTCTCAGTGCTAAAAGCCTTGTAACAATCTCATGGGTCCAGTTGATATTTAAATGTGATGAAGCACATTCGTTTCCTTCGTCAGTTATCATTTCCACACCAGCTTCACTCTGCATACAAATCCTAATCTCTGGATCAGGTAAGGAATCATCACAAACTTTAAATTTCCCCCTCACTCTATTAAGATGGCAATTATAAAATAATGCGTGATGTGAACGAATGTGTCTTAGTAGATACTTTACAGATTTGTATGATCTAGAACAGCCATCAATTTCACATCCAATTCTATATCTTGGTTCTGAGGAGTGTACATTTGTGTAATGATTTGACAAATTAAAAAAAATGTTCTGGTTTTAAAGCACCACGACCTGCATGCAAAAAACTTGCTATCAACTTTCATAATGCTAAATACAAAATGTATGCATAAGTAAATTATGAAGAGATAAAACACAAACTTTCACACTGTTGTCCACCACCACTTACTGCAATACAGGACCTTGCAAACTTTTTATTCTTATAAGTTTTTTTTTTTTTTTGTTAATGGGATAACCAAACAGGACTAGCAATGGTGGTATTATATTGCTTTGGAGGACATCATCAGATCCCTTTCTGCAACTGGAAAATAAATACATTTCAATAGTTTACTTTGGTATAGTCCTACACATTTTTGCATTGCACCATCAATTCTGCCTTCCTCATAATGGTCTGTCTTTGTAAATAAATTATATACCTGGTTTCATTCGTGGCCGGAACGATGGCTAAAGCACATTTCAACGAAGGACATTTGGTCAATGGACATTTAATCAAACTTTCAAAATCATAATTACGTGTGTGTGTGTGTGTGTGTGTGTGTGTGTGTGTGTGTGTGTGTGTGTGTGTGTGTGTAATTCACCTTCTGGTCGCCTGCTGGTCTCTCGACACAGCCAGCTTTTCCCCTACGTCCCTAGCTCAGAGCTAATATGGTATCGATCTTTCCTACGGTATCTACGTAATGATACGTGAGTGTGTGTGTGTGTGTGTGTTTTGAATTGAGTGAGACAGGGACGGAGGGGGGGTTTGGTGGTGGGGGTAAAACTGTCAGATTTGACCTTGACAGTGAAAACGAAGGGAAGGCAAGGAGGGTAGGAGGGGGTGAGGGGAGGAAAGGGGAGAGGAGGAGGTAGGGGAGAGATAGGGGAGGGGAGGAGGTTGGGGAGAGATAAGGGAGGATGGGGTAGGGGTGGTTTGAGCTTCCAACGGTTGACCGTGAAAAAATATTATTATCCTTATTATTCCTATTATTATATTATTCTTATATATATATATATATATATATATATATATATATATATATATATATATATATATATATATATATATATATATATATATATATATATATATATATATATATATATATATATATATATATATATATGACATTCTTATTATTGTCTCAAATCTCCTCATGACTTCACACACACACACACACACACACACACACACACACACACACACACACACACACACCACTAAATACAATACCACTGCCTCTTGTTCTGGTATTAATTAATCAGATATGTACAACCGCTATGTTGTCGTTGTTGTTATAGTGTTGTAGTGATTAATAATATAACTCGTAGAGGTTGTTCTTAAAATTGTCTTTTTTGTCTGTCTGTCTGTCTGTCTTAAATGTCTCTGTCTCTGTCTTTAGTTATAGTGTCAGAAGGTTTAATATAACTGGTAGAGGTTGTTATGTATATATAGGGTGGTTAATAACTGGAACAGGTTAAGTAGACATGTGGTTAGTGGTGAAACATTAGATAGTTTAAAAAAAAGGGCTAGATGAGAGCATGGATAGGGAGGATAGATGGGATGGGTAGGCGTTGGATTGCTCCAATGGTGTGGATAGAGGAGCTGCCTTGTGTAGGCCATCACTTGACCTCTTGCAGTCTCCTCACTTCTTATGTTCTTATAACCACCACCACAACCACAGCCACAACCACCACCACCACCACTACTACAAGCCCCTTAACCTCTTCGGCATGGCCAGTCAAAACGCGCGCCGGCGCCATATCCGGGATTTCCGTGCCTGCGGCAAACTTTGAACTCTACCACCAACATTCATCAAAACTAAATATAATCATAACATACTAAGTATGGGCATATCTGGAATGGTTCCATTGTGCCTTACACACCAATATTCAGTCTAAAACAAACTGCAGTTTATATTTTACCTACTAGTTTTCGTGAGAGGATGGTGATGGTGGAGTGGTGTAAACGTGCTCCTCTTCCTCAGACTGATATAATATACGAGTGTTGAAAGACTGAGTCAAATGTGTCTTCTGCAGCTGGTGGCGGTGATGGTGCTGGTGGTGGTGGTGGTGGTGAAGGATGAGGGAGCGGGGGAGATGGAGGAGGAGGTGATTGTGAAGGAGAAGGTGGTGCGGGTGGTGGTGAGGGTGATGGTGAGGGATGAGGGAGCGGGTGAGATGGAGGAGGGGGTGACTGTGAAGGAGAAGATGGTGGGGGTGGTGAGGGTGACTGGTGAGGGGAAGGAACGCTGGGTGATGATGGGAGAGAAGGAAGCTGGCAAGAAAAAATAGCAGGAACAGGTGAAGATGAGCGGGGGTGGGAGTGGTGGAAAGGTGAGAAAGGTTGATGATATAGAGAGGGAGGTGGTACGGAAGGCTGGTGAGGTTGAGAGGGTTCAGATGGGGGTGTATGGGGTGACTGGTCTCTATCGCACACGATCACCGCGCGAAATGTAATCCGTGACTTACAGTATGATGCAGTGCAGTGGCGTGATCACAGGATGTGTAAACATAAGACACTTGCCACTTGTTTTATTTATTGTATGATTTATTTATCATTCTTTTCTTAATTCTCATTTTACTATGACATGATCATTATTTTATATTTGTCCATTTTTCATATTTTCATCTCGGTATGAGCGAGGTGTTTGAATGTTGGTGTGATAAATTACTGCAGCGGCTGAGAGAGGAGAGAGAGAGAGAGAGAGAGAGAGAGAGAGAGGAGAGAGAGAGGGAGAGAGAGAGAGAGAGGAGAGAGAGGAGAGAGAGAGAGATGAGTGAGAGAGAGAGAGAGAAAGAGAGTTTTGTTATCGAAGTTTTTTCTTTGTTTTCCTCTTCTTCCTCCTCCTCTTCCTCCTGCTCCTCCTTCTCTTCCGTATCTTTCAGTTTCTCTTCCTCCTCCTCCTCCTCCTGTTCTCTCTCTCCTATTCGTGTTGTTCCTTTTGTTCCTGTTGTTTGCCCCTTTCTTCCCTCTGTCGCTCCTCCTTGTTCACCCTCCATTCATTGTTAGGTTTTACTGTCACATTTCATAAATAAGGCTTCTTCTCTCACTTCTACCACTTCAGTGTGGCATCTAGTACTGCCGCACATTACAAAACACTACGTCTAAATAGAATATTCGCCTAAAACTACCCAGATATCTGCAGTATTAAGAATAAAGAGGAATAATTCATTGTTGTTTAGTTTCCCCTTAAAGAAGATTCGTTTTTTCTAGTTACGTCATTTACTAAGAAACAAAAGGTTGAAAAATCCTTCAAATTACAGTTACAGACTAGACCATATTGACCCTTACATGTAAACATTACAAATATGACTCTTTCTCTTAGTTCTACCATTCAAACATAGTATTTATACAACACAAAATAGTAGATTTAAATAGTATATACACCGGAAAACTCGTATAACAACAATAACACCATTAATGAAGTATAGGTTAGTGTTCCTTAAAAGACACGTTTTCTCTAATTACGTCACTCATTTAAGAAACATAAGGTCGAGCCTCTTATAAATTTACTTAATAAAATAGACCTTATTGACCTTACAAATGCAAATTATAAATATGGCTCTTTCTCTGACATCTCCCACTTACACATAATAAATAGAATAGTAGATTTAAATAGTATATACAAGTAAAACTATCAAGAAACTCCTTTAATAGCAATAAACAGGAATAATGAAGTACAGGGCTAGTGTCCCTTAAAATACATACGTTTTCTCTAATTACGTCACGCCTTTAAGAAACATAAAGTCGAGGAATTTTTCCAATTACAGTTACAAAATGGACCATATTGACATTACACGCATTAACTACTATTACTACTACTATTACTACAACTACTACTACTACTTACAGCCATTACTATCGCCGAAATAGTTGTACCACGTAACTTTCAGGGCTCCTTGTTGACCAATAGTCCAGCACACTACAAGGGCGGCCTGATAGTCCAAGTAGTCACCACATACGAGTGACCATTCACTACTCCTGCTACTACTGACATGCTGCTGCTGCTGCTGCTGCTGGTTGATGCAAATCTGACGGAGAGTAAAGGGTTAGGTTAAAAGTTGTAGTAGTAGTAGTAGTAGTGGTTGT
>NW_026973800.1:7500-12500 GCF_035594125.1 Scylla paramamosain | reverse complement strand
CACACACACACACACACACACACACACACACACACACACACACTAATAACAATATAAATAATAAAAAATATGAATCAAGGAATGACGGTAAAGCGGACAGGGAGGCTTGCAAGGAAGTAGTAGTTGTAGTAGTAGTAGTAGCAACAGTAGTAGTAGTTGTAGTAGTAGTAGTAGTAGTAGTAGTAGTAGTAGTAGTAGTATGAGTACTCGAAATAATAATTATTTTAGTAGTAGTAATAGTAGTAGTATTCATTTTTGTACTAAAAGTAGTCGTAATAATAATAGTCATAGTAATACTAATAGAAGTAATAGTAGAAACAGTAATCGTAATAATAGTAGTTGTAGTAGTAGTAGTAGTAGTAGTAGTAGTAGTAGTAGTAGTAGTAGTAGTAGTAGTAGAGCTAATATCAGTATTAGTAGCGGTAGTAGAAGTAGAACGAGTAGTAGTAGTAGCAGTAGTAGTAGTAGTAGTAGTAATAGTAGTAGTAGTAGTAGTAGTAGTAGTAGTAGTAATAGTAGTAGTAGTAACATAAGCTAAGCTGTAGTAGCAGTAGTAATTGTAGTAGTAGTAGGTAGTAGTAGTAGTAGTAGTAGTAGTAGTAGTAGTAGTAGTAGTAGTAGCAGTAGTTGTAATAGTAGTAGTAGTAGTAGTAGTAGTAGTAGTAGTAGTAGTAGTAGTAGTAGTAGTAACAGAATTGTAGTAGTTGTAATAGTAGTAGCAGTAGTAGTAGTAGTAGTAGTAGCAGCAGTAGTAGTAGTAGCACCAGTAGTGGCAGCAGTAGCAGTAATAGTAGTAACAGAATTGTAGTAGCACTAGTAATTGTAGTAGTAGTAATAGTAGCAGTAGAAGTAACAGTAGTAATAGTAACAGCAGTGGTAGCAGCAGTAGCAGTAGTAGTAGCAGTATTTAGGTAGAGCGAGAGTGAGGTGCGGTTCCCACACCAGCTAGTCACTGTCACCGCCGTCCGTGACGTCATGAGTGGGGGGAGGGAGCGAGGAGAGCACCTCGTGTGTGGCCGGCGGAAACGGGAAAGGAGCGTGAGGCGGGTGGGGGCCAGAAGGAGTGGATGGTGGGTGGGGGGCGGGAAGGGGCGGCTGGCAGGCTGGGAGATGGAAGGAGTGGGTTGCTGGTAGGGGCCTGGCAGGAGTGGGTGGCGAAATGGGCTTAGGAAGGAGTGGGTTGAGGGTAGGGGGAGGGAGTGGGAGGAGATAAGGACAGGAAGGCGTGCTGGCAGGTAGTGGCCGTGAAGGGGCTGCTGGCTATTGGGCGGCCAGAAATGCTGGCGGAAGTGAGAAGGAGTGGCTGGCGGGTGGTGGGGAGAGAGGTGGGGGGGAAGGAGGCGTCTCGGACTGACACAACAAGATGGCGTCTCTGAGAAGAGGGGCAAGTGTAGTTTCCCGGGCCAGAGGCATGATGGGACTAACAAAACACCAGCAGGAGGTCTTTCCGTACACAACATGCACATGTACACAACACACGTATGGCTGTACACCTGGCGGCTACTCAACACACCTGGTACACTACTGGTAGCACACTTCAGGGAGGGCTTGGCCAATCCTGGTTATCTTGACCACCACTAAGTCTTTGAGGAGGAACACAATGCGATACACACGCGCACCACACAATATACGCTGCCACACTGGCTGCAGACTGAGCGGCGTCCCTTTGGCTCAGTGTTTCAAGGCCGTTCGGTACTTGAGCGACACACAAAGGTCTACTTGATATACAGGGACTTGTTCAACCAACGAACACACTCATATCCACCAAAAAAACACCATATATCTACCCAAAAAAAAAAAAATAAATAAATAAATAGATAAATAAAATAAAATAGATAAATAAATAAATAAAATTAATTAAATAACTAAATTATACTAAATTATTAAAACTACTATTGCTTCTACTCTTACTACTACTATAACTACTATTACTACTACTACTACTACTACTGTGTGTGTGTGATATTGATAACAATTATAGTAACAATATAACAACAAAAACTACTACTACTACTATTATTACCACTATTATTACTACTGCTATTACTAATTTAAATACTACTACTGCAGCTGTTTTTGCAACAATTTTTAAGGCATTACTATTAATATTCACATAGTATTATTAGCAGCAGTAGTAGTAATAGTTGTAGAGGTAGTAGTAGTAGTAGTTGTTGTAGTAGCAGTAGTAGTAGTAATAGTAGTAGTAGTAGTAGTAGTAGTAACAAATCGCAAATATTACCTCTACCACTACTACTACTATTACTGCCACTACTACTTTTTCCTCTCACAAAGGCTTTTACTCTCCTTACTTCTATTACTGCTACCACTAGTATTACTACCACCACTAATACCACTACAACCACTACTACTAATACTACTACTACTACTACAATTACTACTACTACTACTACACACGCTTGCTTATGGAGGTCGTGAACAGTTCCATCTGGTACAAACTTAGCTGTGATGCGAGCAATGGTGCGTCACCTGGGTGGATCCCTGTCAAAGTGTCTTCTGAATTGTCTTTGCACTTCTTTGACATTTTCGTGCCTCCAGTAACACTTTATGACAGATGTTCTTTCTTCAAAAGCTTTGTCTTACTTCTGACATTATTATTTTGGCCAACTGCTTCTGAAAAAAAAAAATTCAGTTAATTATAGCGAGTCAAACAAGGAGTACATTTTTGGATGACTCTCTCTCTCTCTCTCTCTCTCTCTCTCTCTCTCTCTCTCTCTCTCTCTCTCTCTCTCTCTCTCTCTCTCTCTCTCTCTCTCTCTCTCTCTCTCTCTCTCTCTCTGTGTGTGTTTATTCAGATAGATACAAATAGATAGATGTACACAGGTACAGACTTGTGCTTGTGGAGTATAAATGTAAGAGCATGAAGCACAGTGTGTCTCTCCCCACAGGCACTTCCCGCCTCACGCCTTGCTTCCTCCCGTCTCCCAGAGTCTACACACCTGCACTCTTGAGGTGAGTACACTTACTCTTTTCTTTCCTGGTAATTGTTTTCACTGTGTTTTCTATTGCACACAATTGGATAAGGTGTTATTCAGAGGCATTGATAACTACACTTAGGTGTTAAGTATTCATTGTGTGTTTAACGGGTTCTATAAATAATGTTCCTTATCAGGGAGAACAAAGTGAATTGTGATTGTTGGGCTAGGTAACAACTGTCCATTATCGGGCGATGCATAGTGAGGGCTGTGTAAGAATAGTTATGTTGGTGTATGGTTGCAAGAGTTAGCAGCCAACGGCGTTAGGTTGCCAGGTGGACGAGTCGGGCCGAGTGGTTCCAACGTGAGGGCAGTGTAGCTGATCGTGTGGAAAGTGGGGTGCCAATTCCACTGGTTCTAATTACAAGTCTGATTGTAGTGCCGGACTGGAGCAACAAATATGCCCATTGGATCGAGAATGTGTAGTGCACTGATGTGGGTAATGTGAACTGGAAAAATAAATAAGGATTGAGACAAAATGGTATATTATGTTCCTTGTTACGTGGCACGGCTTCCTATAATCTCCGGCTACTCCTAGTTACGAGTAGATGCCTGCCTTTCAGTGTGGTCAACGCCACGACACACCAGGTTTCCTTTAACACTCTCTCTCTCTCTCTCTCTCTCTCTCTCTCTCTCTCTCTCTCTCTCTCTCTCTCTCTCTCTCTCTCTCTCTCTCTCTGTAAAACAATATAAAAATCGATAACAGCAACAACAGCAACAACAACCCCAGCTCCACACCATCTGGTTCACCACCACCACAGCCCCAACATAACAGCAACACAACCACAGCCATTAACACCTGTACCACCACCACCACCACCACAGCCCCAACACAACAGCAACACAACCACAGCCATTAACACCTGTACCACCACCACCACCACCACCACAACACAAAGAACAAAACAAACTCGTGCAGGAAATTAAATCTGAATTGTGATCGGATTTATATAGTTTTTCCTCTACTTTATTTCCTCTTTCGTATTTCCTCTTTCGTAACAAATCGCTACTGTGCTTTTTTTTTTGTTTTTATCTCTTCTTTTTCCTACTACTTCCTCTTCTTCCATTTTCCAATTACTCCTTCTTTCTGCCCAATTTATTCACGTGGATTCTCCCCTTTTTTTCACCTTTTTCATTCACTATCATTCTTTTCCTTCTTCCTTTTCATAATCAACACGTTTTTGCTTCCACTCAATGCCTCTTTCCCTTTTACACATCCATTGTTATTCATTATTTTCCTTTCTCTCATCGATTCTCTCCTTCCCTCTTTCTTTCTTTCTTCACTGCAATTCCTTCCTTCCTTTTCCTTACATTCATTCATTCTTGTTTTCCTCTCCCCATTCGCGCCTTCCTTCCCTCCTCCACACTCCTTCGCTTTCCTTCCTTTCTCCTGCACCTTTCTCTCTCTTGCACCCTTTCATTCGTTTCTCTTGCCCAGTCTCACACTACATATTCCCTCTTTTTCACCTTATTCCTTCCTTCCTCTCTTCTTTCCTCTACATTCTTTTACTCCTTTCCTTGCTTTACACTCCCTCACTACTACTACTCACTACACTACACTATTACTCACTACACTACTACTACTACTACTACTACTACTACTACTACTACCTACTACTACTACAATTACTACTTCTACTACGCTTACTTATGTTACTACTACTACTATTACTACTACTACTACTACTACTACTACTACTACTACTACTACTACTGCTACTACTACTACTCGTTCTACTTCTACTACTGCTACTAATACTGATATTAGCTCTACTACTACTACTACTACTACTACTACTACTACTATTATTACGATTACTGTTACTACTATTACTTCTATTAGTATTTCTATGACTATTATTATTACGAGTACTTTTAGTACAAAAATGAATACTACTACTATTACTACTACTACAATAATTATTATTTCGAGTACTCATACTACTACTACTACTACTACTACTACTACTACAACTACTACTACTGTTACTACTACTACTACTACAA
>NW_026973799.1:160000-163417 GCF_035594125.1 Scylla paramamosain | reverse complement strand
GAGAGTCTTCTTATGGTACAGTAGGAGGTAGAAATCCTACTCTCTCTCTATCTCTTTCTCTCTCTCTCTCTCTACTCTTTCCCCCTGATTTCTCTCTCTCTCTCTCTCTCTCTCTCTCTCTCTCTCTCTCTCTCTCTCTCTCTCTCTCTCTCTCTCTCTCTCTCCTCCGTCCTAATCTTTCGCCATTCTTCTTATTTTTTTCCTATTCTCACTTTCCTTGTTTCTCTCTCTTTTCCTACTCTTGTTTTTGTGCATTCTCTCTCTCTCTCTCTCTCTCTCTCTCTCTCTCTCTCTCTCTCTCTCTCTCTCTCTCTCTCTCTCTCTCTCTCTCTCTCTCTCTCTCTCTCTCTTACCTCTCATTTCCTCCCTTCACATATCTTTACAGCCTCTCCCCCCTCCTTTCCCCCTCCTTTCTCTTTTCTACACCTCTTTCCCTCTCTTTCACACATCTTCATATTCTGTCTTCCCTTCCTTCCCTCCTGTCCTTATCTCCCTCCCTCCCTCCGCCCATCCTTCATATGTTTATCTCCTTTCCTTCCCTCCTTCACACATTCTTATCTTCCTCCCTCCTGCATCCTCTCCTCCTCTCCTTCTAACTTGACGCGTAAGGAAAAAGAAGGAATGTATTATTATTATGCTGGGACGAACATTTTTAAAACTTCTTTCTTTTTCTTCAGTTCTTCCGGTTTTTTTTTCTTTTTTGGTTCATGTTTTCATTTCATTCGTAATATTATCGTTATTGCTATTTTTGTTATTCATTATTGTTATTATTACATGTTGTCGTGATTATCAAAACGGCTTCACCATCACAAACGACAACAACAACACCAACAACAACAATAACATCAACAACAATAACCGGTACCCCTCCTTTATAAAAACAAAAGCAAGAACAATTACTACTACTACTACTACTACTACTACTACTACTACTACTACTACTACTACTACTACTACTACTACTACTACTTTCACTACTACTACTACTTTTACTACTACTACTACTACCGCCACTACCACTACCACCACCACTACTACTACTACGTAGCTACTACTACTACTACTACTGCTGCTACTACAAATAGCATAAGAAAAATTAGCAGCAGAAAAGAAAAATTCGCAGCAGAAAAGAGAGAGAGAGAGAGAGAGAGAGAGAGAGAGAGAGAGAGAGAGAGAGAGAGAGAGAGAGAGATTCTTGTTTTCCATCTTATTATGATTTCTTGCACGCCATCACGCTTCCCTGCACCTACTTTTCTCCCTCCTCCTCCTCCTCCTCCTCCTCCTCCTCCTCTTCCTCTCTTCCCTCTCCTCCTCCTCCTCCTCTTCCTCCTCTTCGACACAACACGGCTGCCTCATCATTCAGAGAGCGGCGCCCCCACCTTAGGAAACCCTAGATTTTACCACGAGGGTACTGATACGGGTGGGAGGAGAGGGGAAAGATGGGGGGTGTGAGAGAGAGAGAGGGAAGTGCTTAAGGGAGCGAGGAGGGAGAAGGAGAGAGGTAGGAGTAAAAAATATGTTTGTTATTATCTTCCACTGCTGAAGGAAGGAGGAGGAAGGGAAGATGGAGGAAGAAGAAGGAGAGGAAGAGAGAGAAATGGAGGAGCAAGGAGAGAAAGGGTATTGTGGGAGGAAGGAGGGAAGAGAACCGTAATTAGGTGGAGGAAAAGATTGGTAGGTTTTTCTTTATCTTTTTCTCGTTCTCTTTCGTTTGTCTGCTTCCCTGTTGATTAACTTAGTGCTCTCTCTCTCTCTCTCTCTCTCTCTCTCTCTCTCTCTCTCTCTCTCTCTCTCTCTCTCTCTCTCTCTCTCTCTCTCTCTCTCCCCCTTATATATATACCATTCACTCACTTTTCGTTTTCTGATCTTTTGTCTCACATTCTACAATTCTCATTCACTTTCTTTCTATCTCCTTCACTGCTTTTGCTCTACATTTTGTCTCTCCTTCAGTCCTCCTTTCCTTTATTTTTTTCTCTCTTTCAATCACTCTTTATCATATTTCTTTAATTTTCATATTTTTCATTCTTTCTTTTTTTCTTTTGCACATGTCTGGTATCTCTTTGTAGATTACCTCCTTTTCTTTCCTCCCTCCTTCTCTTCCCTCCGTCTCACCATCTTCCCTCCCTCCTGTCCCTGAATCTTCCTGTACGTTCTCCCTTCTCTCCCTCCCTTCCCTCTCTTTCTTCCCTCTCTCCTTCTCTTCTCTCCCTGCTTCCTGTCCTTCCTTCCCCTTCCTTCCGTCCCTCCTTCATCATTCTCTTTCTTCCTTCCTTCTTCCCTTCTTTCCTTTACGTCCCTCCCTCCCCCTTTTCTTCCCTTCCTTCTCTCTATCCTATCCTTACATCTTTCCTTTTCGTCCTCCCTCCCGCCGTTCACTCCTTGGATTTGCGACTCCCAGACCACAACAGGCGCTGCAGATGTTTCACTGCGAGCCGAGAAAACCTAATGATACCAACTTCTGAAGGAGTTTTCGGTCCGTTCTGTTCACTGGAAACTTCGTGGAATCTGTTCTTGCTTACAAAACACTTCACTCTTCCACTGTTCGTCCTTTCTTCTTCCCCGAACGTCCAACTACAAAGTCGTAACTCGTAACTCTTTCTCACGACCACTTTATGTTACTAATCACTCGCTAATTCGTCGTAAACTTGTGTGTTTCTTCCTATTTTGTACTTTGTGGTTTTCTTTATTTAATCTTTTTCTCTCTTTCGTTCTTTTTTTCTTTCTTGCTTTTTCCCGTTCTTTGTTCATAGTTTTCTGGCTCTCTTTCCTTCTTTTCTTTGTTGTCAGTTTTTTGTTTTTCTCCCTATCCTTTCTTCAAAATTTTTGTCCCCTTTTGTGTTTTTTCATTTTCAGCTTCTTTTTTTTCACTTATTTCTTAATCTTCGAAGAAAAATTTGTCTGTGTTTTTTTTTTTCCTTCGCTGTCAGTTTCCTTTTAGTTTTTTCTTCGTGGTATTCGTCCAGAAATTTGTGTATCTCTTTGTTTCCCGCATTCTGTGTGTCCGTCTTTGTTTTCACTTTGTTGTACTCTTCCTCCACTCCACTTAACGTTAGTCTCCCAATAACCTCCCTCAAGCTTTGTATTTCTGTACCTCCTTCGTTTTCTCTTTCTTTCCTCCGTCGTGTTTTACACTCTTCTTCTTCTTCTCCCTCCTCCTTCTCCTCTGGTCTTATCTCCATACCACTCACTATAATTCTCTTGTTTTTCGTAGAAACTCTACTTTCCTCCTCCTCCTCCTTCTCTTACTCTTCCTCCAGCGGGTGTCATGCTCGTATTCATGAGGCACTTTCATATTCATGGTCCCCCGGGGGACGAAAAAAGTATCTCTGTTCATCCAGCCAACACCCCCACCACCACCACCACCACCACCACCACCACCACCACCACCACCACCACCACCACCATTCTCCCCTCCTT
>NW_026973799.1:152500-155000 GCF_035594125.1 Scylla paramamosain | reverse complement strand
CTCTCTCTCTCTCTCCTCTCTCTCTCTCTCTCTCTCTCTCTCTCTCTCTCTCTCTCTAAGTGTGGGTAGCAGTGCTCGCGTGGTCTAAATAGATCCTGAATAAATTCTCTCTCTCTCTCTCTCTCTCTCTCTCTCTCTCTCTCTCTCTCTCTCTCTCTCTCTCTCTCTCTCTCTCTCTCTCTCGCTCGCTCGCTCGTATCATATAATAATCCTCTTTCCTCCATTATTCCCCTCTCCCCTCCATTCTCCTCTTCCATTTTCCTCCTCTCCTCTCATTTTTGGTCTTCTTCTCATTCTCTCCACATTCCTGTTCCTCATTTCCTTCCTACTTCCTTGCTTCTCTCTTTTAATTAGATGTCTGCTTTCCTCTCTTTCAGTTTTTCCTTTTATTTAATCCATTTTTTCTCCTACTTCCATATTCTGTTTTTCTGTCCTACTTCTTACCCTCTTCCTCTTCCTCTTTGTTTCGACTCGGCACTTCTTTCTTCTTTGCTTTCTTTCCATAAACTACTTCCCTCTCACTACTTTCCCTCTCCTTCTTCTCTTGTTCTCTTTCTTTCTTTCCTTTTCCATTCTTTCCCCCTCTTTTATCACTCCTTTATTTCTCCCTGACACTGCTCTTTCCCTCTATCGTGTATTCTCTCCCTTCCTTCTTTCCTCTCCAGTCCTCTTGTCCTTTCCTTTCCTCTATCTGTTTCCCCCTCTTCTATTTCTCTATTATTCATTTCCATTCCTGTTCTTTCTCTCTATTCTATACTGTCTTCCTTCCTTCCTTTCTTTCCTGTCCTCTTGTCTGTCTTCCCTATCCTCTCTCTTTCCTCTCGTCTACTTCTCCTTTATTCCTTCTTGACTTAGCTCCTTTCCTCTGTCCTGCACTCTCTCCCTTCGTCTCCTGCTCTCTTCCTTCCCATCCTCTCTTTCCATTCTTCTACTTTTCCTTCATTCCTTCTCTTCCTTTCCCTCTATCCTACAGTGCTCTCCTTCCTCTTCTATTCTCTTCCCTTTCTACCTTTTCCCCTCTTATATTTCTCCCTAATTCCTTTCTTCCTCTCCTGTACGCTTGTCTTCCTTCGCTCTCCCTTCTCTTTCCCCTCTCCTGGTTCTCCCCTCCTTCATTCCCCTTTACCACACAACCATCCACACCAATACCCAATCTTCCCACCCACTTCCCCTCTATTCCACTTCCCTTCCCCTCGCTTCCACTTCACTGTAGACTAAAGGGCGCCTCCAATATTGCCCTCAGGAAGACTCAGACACAGGGACACGGGGATAGAGGGATACAGGGAAGAATACTTATTGCAATATTCCTCTACCAGTTTAAAGCAACAGCCGAGGAATTTGTGGCTTGTTTTTTTTTTCTCTCTCTCTCTCTCTTTTTCAACGTTGCAATAGAAGGTCTTTCTTGAACGAGGAGGAGGATGAAGGAAAAGGAGATGAATGCAATTATTGGTCGAGTTTATAAAAGAAAAGAAAAATGCTGAGTTGATTGCAGTTAAAGTCTCGTTTTGATCCTAATTTGATTTTCCCTCACAATTCTTCACTCCTTGTTTACTGGCGACACACACACACACACACACACACACACACACACACACACACACACACACACACACACACACACACACACACACACACACACACACACACACCACCACCACCACCACCACCACCACCACCACCACCACCACCACCATGATCACCACACGCCTTCTGCTCTTGCTCGTTAAACACCCAACAGGAGGAGGAGGAGGAGGCTATAGATGACAAAGAGGAAAGAGTAGATGATCTAGAACAGGAATGACGTAAGGAAGAAATGGAGTTGGCAGCGTGGAGGAGGAGGAGGAGGAGGAGGAGGTAGATGAAAATGAGGAGAAAGATGAGGAGGACCCGGCTTAATGAGGAGGGAGGAGTGGGCGCCTTGGAAAGAAATGAGAAATTTGGCCTCTTGATTGCGAGTGAATGAGAGAGAGAGAGAGAGAGAGAGAGAGAGAGAGAGAGAGAGAGAGAGAGAGAGAGAGAGAGAGAGAGAGAGAGAGAGAGAGAGAGAGAGAGAGAGAGTTTGGTTATTTTCATTTGTTGATTCATAACACGCGGAAAATTGAGCGAATATTTAAAAAGTTGACAAGAGGAATAACATAATGTAACTAATGTGACTGTTGTTGTTGTTGTTGTTGTTGTTGTTATTGCTGTTGTGGTGGTGGTAGCGGGAGTAGTAGTAGTAGTGGTGATGGAAGTCATGGTGGTGGTGGTGGTGGTAGTAGTAGTGGTGATGGCGGTCATGGTGGTGGTGGTGGTGGTGATGGTAGTAGTAGTGGTGATGGAGGTCATGGTGGTGGTGGTGGTGGTGGTGGTGGTAGTAGTAGTAGTAGTAGTGGTGATGGAGGTCATGGTGGTGGTGGTGGTGGTGATGGTAGTAGTAGTAGTGGTGATGGAGGTCATGGTGGTGGTGGTGGTGGTGGTGGTGGTAGTAGTAGTAGTAGTGGTGATGGAGGTCATGGTG